>NC_137931.1:20680687-20838187 GCF_963969265.1 Rhamphochromis sp. 'chilingali'
GTCAAAAATAACAGTTTAACAGACATTAATTGGAGTTTTGCAGCAACAGATTGTCGAAGAACTATTAGTAACTTATCTTAGGATGGTGTGCAGTGTGTCCTTAAAAGAATCTGAGGACAAGTGGAGGGCAAAAGAAGAAGTGTCAGGCCTGAAAAACTATCCACAGCAGATGAACAGTATCTAAAAATTAAGAAACGGGAAAAAAAATCCAGCAAAGACCCGACGCAGGACCTGAGAGATATGTCTGGACCTTCAGCTAATCCATCTACCATCTAACAGGGAGAAAAGACTGAGGTTTGCCAAATTACACAAGAACAAGAAAATCGGTGGGAACAGGTCTGAATGAGTGATGAATCCAAATTTGAAGACGTTTTGGTTCAATTTAGGTGAAACTGGATAAGAAAAAACAAATCCTGCTCATAAAGAGGCTCCTGTCTGGTTTTACCCTAATGTGACTGAGGCATAACGAGGTCAATCTGATTAGTGGACTCCATGTCTAAGTTGGTTAATGTTGCTCACTGTTCACAGACTGTTTGAGGAAACTGAGAGGGTTGGGGACAGCATTTTATGTGTTGCAATAGCTCATTACTTAATTTTTTCCCAGTCTGTGTTTTGGGAGCGAGTGATGTGCTGACCCAATTAATGGACTCAACTTTCAGACATCCGCTGGAACTTCACAGAAAATCTGTCTCAAGCCTGGTCAGACTAAAGTACTCCTACCTTAACACTTAACAGGCTTAAGTTTTTCCAAAGGTGTGCAGGAGCACAACCCTGAATATTGTCTTGGTCCACATTTATTTCACCATGCCATATGTACCGCCCCTTTAAAAGAAACCTGAAGCACACCTGACCCAACAGCAGATCTGTCATCCAAACCATTTCTTATGATCATGATTAAAACTCAGCCTCCCCCCCAGCCTTCTGAGGCATGATGGGATGTTTTATATTGGGCACAGTGCCATTAATTATTTCTTTGATGGGAGCTTGTTTGTTATGATAATAAATGCCGGTGTTCCACCTCCCAATTTGATGCTCACTGGATGAAAACGCCTTTACAATCACCACACACTGATGTTTGAACCGAGGCAGGTTTTAATGTGAAGCTTTTTTTTTTTAAATATATTGTGCAAATTGCCTTCATTTACAGGCTCACCTCAGCCGCTGCACCTTTCACAGAGTGCACTTTAATTTGTTTTGTTTTTTTTCCCTGCACAGCTCTTTGTGAGTTTTAAGAAATAAATAATTGCCGGTGGAACTTGCAAATGTTATCTCAAATTAAATAATTAAAAATGCAGATTTAGGTGGGAATAATGAATCCCAGGAGGGGGGACGGGAGGGGGGATTCTGAATGGTTTTGTGCTTAATTAAAGTTTACAGACGGCTGTGATGGGACGCGACGTCCTGTTTTCTGAAAATATTTGCAGAGCGCGTTTCAACCCCTTTGTAAACATTTAACAGTCTTAATCAACTCATTAATCAAGCAAATTGCAATCATAACGTCCAATTGTTTTGTGATGGATAAATAAATGATAAACAGTCGTTTTTTTAATTGAACCAGTCTGTGCTTGGTTGCTGGCACCTTTGTGCCTTGTGTACAGAATCCCTCAAAAATACAGCCGGCATTAAGCTTGTTGTTTTGTCTTGATTATAACTCATTCCAGCGAGGACTTTTGAAGTACAGGAGGACACAGCTTGCAACAGGAAAAACTGCAAACTTGCTTAAATTAAGCTCCCATCAGTTTGAATGCTTAGACAGTAAAAAGATGATAATACTATTTTGTATACTGTATACTATATTGTACTAAATGCCACTGTCTTCTCTTCTTGTCATTTCCTGGAGAAACACTTGCAGGGATTTTACCACCAATTGCAAGTGAACTTTGCATAAGCTACAATTTTCTGCACCAAGTTAGCTCAAGCACTCATAATTCAAACTATTTTTTGTCATGTAACATGTTTTTTAACCCTTTAAAGCTGGTCAGCGGCACGCTCCGTTTTGCATAACTATTTTTAAATCCAGGTAGAACTGGAACCACATAAGCTAGCACAATATTTTTTTTGCATATGAAACCAGAGTAGTTGTACTTACATCTTATGCCATCAGCTTGTCCTAAGTCATGGTTTCCTTCCACATATAGCTTTGCAAAAACTGCATAAAAAGCACTTGCAGCAACAAAAACATAATATTCCAGAAACACGCTTTGCCGATCCATCAGCTGTTCATAACACTTCCTACATTGGAATAGACGAACTATCGCATGTCACCCATTACCTTCAAACCGGAAGTGACGTCATTTTCTCGGAAATGTAGTTATTTTAACTTCAGGGTCTCATAAGCCTATACTGGTGTTTTTAAAAGTTATGTTTGACTTTATGACTTTCTGTGTCGTTTCTGGGATGCTTAGAAGTCAAATTGCACTGCTGGAAATAGTTTATGTTGATGCATATGCCGTTTTTTTGCAAATTTGCATTACAATATTTATTTTTGTTTTTCCTGCAGTATATAAAAATTGGTGTATTTCAAAAATAAAATTATGAAGACACTCAAAATAAATATCCTGTGGTGGGAAAATATTTTGTGGAACTTTTTTGTAGTTACAGTTTTGAGGAATAAGCCTCTTAAATTTCTCTAACTAGAAATATATGTTAAAAAAACAAAAACAATTTTACATTTTTTTGTAGTTTATTGCACTTTTTTTTTGCTTTTTTACTATGCACTTAATGCATACATATTATTAAAATTTGGGTTATAATGGTTGTATTGATGTATAGCAACTTGAAATGCTCCCAAAAATGGCACTACAGCATGTAAAAATATAATATAAGATCTGGCGGACATGGTGCTATGGTGGGTCTTAAAGGGTTAAGTCACTATTTATTGTAAAAAAAAAAACATTAATCATAGAAAATGTCAATATACAAAACTCCATATTTAAAACAAATAATTTAAGTGCTGATTAAAACACTAGGATTTCTAAGCCACTAATGTTAGCATGTCTGGCTGACTAAGTCCCCCAGTCACACAGGCTTAGAGACCAGTTGGCTACCACTTGGCAACCAGCATTCGCTAAGGAAAAATCCAAGCAGTGGTGAGTGGTTGATGACAGTTGTTGTGAAGCTTAATCTTGAAGGTTCTCATGCACTTTTTCACTACCGTAGTAACTGTATAGAAAAAGGTGTTTATATGAATGTGTGGTTAAATAGATGTAGAAGAGTAGAAAAGTACTATACAAGTACCCCTCCATTAAATAAAAGTACAGGAACACATATAAAATTTTTAGGGCTGAAAAACACATTTTCTATAAAAACTTCTGAGCATCAGTATTATGGAATCAATAATGTGGACTAATGCACAGCTTCTTGAACATACTATGCTGTAATCCTGACTTTAAACCATTGAAACATGAGCGATGATGCTGCTGTTTACAGATTACTAGTTTTAGTTTAACAGCTTTAAAATTTGACCACATCTGCCAGTAACAGTTGAAAGTATTTACTGTTGCTTTCCATAAACCAGGTTGTCATTGTTTCAGAAAGTTTGATGGGAAAATCTACCAATTTTATCACTGTAAACTGTATAAATGCTCTACTGAGTGTGAAACGAGTTAGGGTAGGGGTCAGAATGCCCTAAAGAAATAGGCCAACTGTTAAAAACTTAAAGGATAAGACAGATTTTCCACTCAATTGTTCAGATCACAATAAAACCAACAATGCCCATAAACTGGAAACCAGAGCTTCATGTCTCAGACTGATGAGTTGCTGCAATGACACTGAATCAGTGACTAGCTCTGTGGACTCGAGGGACTCAGTATTCGCGATGTTCCATCCAAATGAGTTTTATTTGAATGTCAGGCTTCCAGCTGTGAATCAGAAAACGCTCCCACATCCAGCACTTGTTCCATTATTCACTGTCTGAGGAGCAGCTCCAGGATCTGTTTGCACATGACATCATCGCCACAGTGCTGCTCGGCTTAATGAGACACTGCTTCGCTTTCTCTAATTAGAGCTGAGGAGGACTGTGGCATTGAAATAACACGTAGTAGTTGTTTTTTGTACATTGTTCACCTGAACCTTATACAACTTTACAGGAGGCAAAAGAAGGACGCTACATGCCTGATCATATGTGGTAGCTAGAATTCTTCTCAGCACTGCAAGAGTGCAAATTGCTGCCACTCTCCCACATGCAAGTAGTTGAGATAAAAATAAAGGTCAGCTTTGAAGATGGCCACAGTCTGCCCCATAGTTACTGAGCAAAAGGGCGCAGAACATCTTGGCCCCCATGTCAATCCAACTTTACTCCCATGTCCTACATTCTTTTTATTTTGTCACCTATGCAAATCCCCTATATGAGCAGGATAATGCTTACCAAAGGGTAGATTTGTTTTGTTTTTTTAAATATAAACCTATTTTTGACTATGAGTGTGATCCACCCCATGAGTTCCAAGAAGTTGTTGGCGGAACCTGTGGGCTCCTTGGTTGTCCCAGATTCTTTTTATACTGTCATGTATTTATAAAGTACTCTGCAAAGTCCCTCCTAATTTATTTATATTTTGCTTCCAAGAAACAAGAATTTTTTGTCCTTTTTTCTAAAGGTCCTGGAATACTTTATACCAACAAAAAATTACCTGAAATCATAGCATATCTCAGCATGGTGTTGCATGGCGCTGGCTCTCCCACTTTACTTATGTCATTTTGTCTTTAACTTTTAATGCTTTCATATATATTTTTTATATGAGATCTAGGTATAAGGGGTCTGCAGCCAGTGTAAACCCATTAAGAATTGAGGAAACAAGCCTGTAATGCCCCTACCTTTTTTCTCCCACTTTACTCCAATATCCTATATTCTTTCTAACCTGCCATTTATTTATATTTACTATAGGGGGGTTGAGAGGGGTTGCATTACAAAAGATAAATATACCCTGGATGTTTATCCAGGGTGTAAAAACTTAATTATTTATTTTATATTCTCAAAGATAGTATACATCATTTACACTATACCTATATAAACAAAGATGTGTGTGGTCTAGCTCATAAGTAAAAAGGGTGCTGTAAGTATGGTCCCTTTTTCTTTTTAATATGTAATGTATTTAGATTCGCAATGTATGGTATTTTTATCCTATGTATAACCATATATATTTTAAAGGAAAGGGCTTTAATCTGCTTTTTAAGCAAAAATGTTCTCGTCAAAACAAATCAGAAGGTTATAGACATATTCATTTGGATTTTAAAATTGGCTAAACTTCTGTTAAAAATTATCATTGGCACAAAAAAATATTAGAAAGTTTTATCAGTTCAGTCCCGAATAAAAAACATCTGCAACCTCCAGGCTGAGTTCTGCCCTCTGATCGTTCACACAGTTTAACGAGAATTGTCACATTTTTTTAACGTAGCACCGTCAGAAAGCTGAGGCCCGTTGACCCAGAACAAACTAAATTACAGTTATGTAATGTGTGCTGCTGACTGACTTTATTTCTGGCACTGATATTTGAACCAATTAAAAGCTGCATATCAGCTTGAAGGGTGTCTGGTTTTCTTCAACTTCACTGTGAAATGTGAAAAATGTAATTACTGAACATACTGTAGAGAGAAAGTGACATATGTAGGCTGTTGTTCCCTTTAAAATGAAATTAAAAAAAAATTATTTGGGCGAGGGGGTTGTCTCAAATATGCAACATCTATTTTAGCAGTTATAGAAATATCAGATATGGTTTGCAGCCTGTACAGAAAAGTTCTTGGACATGGCAAGCTGACTTAAAGGATAAAGTGATAGCAGATCTTTACATGAATCAAAAGCCCGTTCCTTTTTTAAATACGTTTCATTCTGCTTCGTCTCAGCTTTCGCTCTTTGCCCATCTTCCAAGTACAACTTCTCGGTACAAGCCAGTGTTTCCAACCACAGAAAGGAGTAAGCATATTTGCTCTTTATTGTATAGCGCTGTCTTAAACAAACATAATCCTTGGCCCAGTTCATCATTGTCTGTGTTTATATCGTCATTTAGGAAGAATAATGTGTGCCTGTTGTACAGACCAGCGTGTTTGCCAAATTTCCCTCTAAGTGGCCACACTGCTATTCATGCATAACTTTAGGCCTTAAGAAAGTTGAAATAGATGTGCTAAAAATAAAAAAAAATTGCACACAAGCACAATTTTACTGAGGCTGAATTTTTCCATAGAGACCAAAAGTTTTACTGCATAAACGTTTATGCAGAAATCTGTTTATTTCTGCTGTAAAGTTGGACATTTTGACCTGGAAGTCTATGGAAACCTCTTTGGAGTCTCAGGTGGACACTAGGGCTACGTTCACACTGCAGGCGAAAGCACATCAAATCCGATTTTTTTGACCCTATGCGACCCATATCCGATCATGCTATGACAGTGTGAACGGCGCAAATCCGATATTTTCAAATCCGATCTGGGTCACTTTCGTATGTGGTACTGAATCCGATACATATCCGATGTTTTAGAAAGCGACTGCTGTTTGAACGGTCAAGTCGCATTAAATCCGCCTTTTACGTCACCGACACAAGACTGAAGCCAATTATCAGCGCCAGAGAAGCGCCCGAGAAGACATCGCGAACGCTTCCTGGCCATCCAGTGTAGATGTCAGTGAAACTGTTGGGAAGACAATGTGAACATTTTATTTGTACTGTAATCTGCAGATTCTGACAGAAATCTGCAGCTATCATTTGAAGCACCGCTCCTCTCTTAAACAGCAATAAGGATCATTATTAGGTTATTTACATTATTATGTAAATAACAAAATAACTTAAAGCAAAAATTGGGAAACGAAGTCCGAAGTCTGCATATTAAGGGCCATCAGTCAAACAATACTGTTGCTCTGGGTCTAAACAGAGCTCGTTGTGTGTGACAGCTTCTTTTGCGCATGCGGGCCGCTTTGAGCGTTCACACTAGAGCGCGTTTGCTGTCGCATTTTATTTGTAGTGTGAACGAGCAGACAAAAAAATCGGATTTGATCAAAAAATCGGAATTGAGCATTAAGACCTGCAGTGTGAACGTAGCCTAGAGGAACTACAATTTTTGGCTCATGCACAGGTCAAGGAAGGATTGACCTGTTGCTTCAGTTTTTGGTGGTGTATCCATAGAAATGACTGGTTTCTGTGGAAACATGTACTCCCCCATTGGTTGGCAGCGGCTCCCGGAGGTTGCTAGCTCTTGCTAGGTGAAATCGGTTGTAAAACCTCCTACTGATTGTTTTGGTTGCCTGCAGTTTTTTTTATGAAAATAAAAAAAACATGTCAAAAGTCACAATTTATGGTTTAAGGGTAGGCTCCTTTTCTGGTTTGTGTCACGCTTTTTACAGTTTCACTACAGCTGAGAGAGTTGTTGGAGACTATTTATAGACAAGTCTGTCACTTCCACAGTGACTGAAGCTGTTATGACGATGTATTACCTAGATTGAGACTTTTTTCCCCTAGTAACAGGTGATTGCCAGGGAATTGCTAAAGCAGGTCAGTAGACACACATGACTGGGACTTTGTCCTGCAGTTGCCAGATGGTCTTAGTCTCCAGGGCTGTAACTGTGGATCTTTTTTTTTTTTTTTTTTTGTGATCCTATATTATCATCATCACTGTCACACATGCAAAACCTGACTCAGGTTAATGTTACATAGTTAGTGGTCTGCAAAACCTCAGTAGACCATTTTGATTATAAATGATCGACATCTCCCAAATCTTCATTGCCAGCTATGTGGGCAGCCACCTCACTCTCTCCGAATGTTTGTACAAAGTGATTTAATTGGCCAGCGCCTGTGCCAAAATGTCAGAAGTTGAATTTCTCTTAACTTTCAGTCGAAGCGGCGTGAACAAAGCAAAGTAACGGATCTCTAATACAGTTCTCCAACATTCAGTGTCACCAGATTCAAAGTGAATGACTCAGGGTCCTGCAGGCTGAAACACCTTGAGTCGAACCAAAGACACGGGAGATGTAAAGCATATCACAGCGAGTTCATAACTTGTGTCCTCTAAAACACACTGTATGTAATGTTTATTACTGCTTCCGATTGTTCTGCTGTGAGCACGAGTGGATAAAGCTTTGGAATAGCCCTGCTCACAATCAAAATACTTAATATATTAGCTGTGTTAATATTTAGTGTTAAGTTTACAACCTTTTTTAAATCTTATCCTTGATGTTATGTCCTTGCTGAACTTTTTTGCACATGTTTCTTATATTTCCTGGCCTGTGATGTGTGCAACACTTTAGTTAATGTAATCTAATGTATTGAGTGCTTGGATAAAAAACAGTCTCATTGAAAACTAGTTTAATCTTTTGAGATATATATTTCTTTTGGGGGGGGGGGGGGGGGATGGAAAAAACAAAACGATGAAATGTTACACATATGGTATTTCATGTTTAAGCTCTCGCTTGGGTTTCTTTGGTTTTTCAGTTAACAAGATGATTGTCACGGCGGGGTGCGCCGATGTGTGTGGAAACAGGACCCAAAAGCAGATGATGACGAGGAATTGTAATGATTAACAGAAAGGTGAACCTTTAATGCGATGACGGCAGGGAAATGAACCAAGAGACCAAAAACAAACAGGCAAAAACACTAAGAAACAAAATACTAAATGGTACTGAGACCAAAACCTAAACTATGACTGTGGTGGAAAAATAATAAACAAAGACCATGACTAACGGTGTGTTCACACCGAACGCGATGGACGCGAATAGAGCGTCAGGTTTACATGTAAAGTCAATGGAAAGGCGCGATGACGCGCGATTGCGGGTCCCGCGAAAATTCGGAAGCAGATTTGCGTCGCGAAAACGCCAAAACGCGTGAAACGCGCGTCAGTGTAGCGCGTCTGGCGCGTTTGACTCGCGAATAAAACCACGCGCGTAAGTTTTTGTGTTGCATTTTGTGCATACGCGCGTTTCGCGTCTACCGCTCGAGTTGGAAAAATCTGAACTCCAGCGTCAAATCGCGCCGCGACAACCAATCAGGAGCCTGGTGACGTGGCTGTTACCTAGGTCAAAGGGGCAGATCCAGCCAAAGCCTTTCATACTTCAATGGAGGGGAAGGCTAATCAATGCGGTAGCAAACAACTCGGAGCTGTACAACACCAGCTGCTTTCAGTACCGAGACAGGAATAAAAAGGACCGAGCTTGGAGGAAGATATGTGAAGAGATCGGGCAACCTGGTAAGTTCATTCATTTCTCTTTTGAAAGTTTTCACTGACCTGGGGAAGCCGCACAAAAGCTAGCAAGCCACCGCTATTTTCCCACTGACGTACAAATACCGTTCTGCTTTTATGCATGTTATCATTTAGGAATATATTTTATTGTTTATTAATAAACAGCACACAGTGGTCCCGCTGTTCATCCGTCACTGCTTTGCTTTTTCGCTGATTTTTTTTTATTGCACAGTACAGCATTGCATTCTGCAGCCTGATTGACAAATCTCCTGCGCTTGCCAAATTTATCACGTTTGGTTTTGATAACCATCGCGTCCAATAGAAAAAACAGCACAAAAACACCCATAACTATGAGCCTCATTCGGAAATAGACACCTGCACCGTGAGGGAAAAAGGCGCACGAAAGTGGCGGGCAGATGAAGACAAACCGCGGCATAATAATACTTTTACGTTTTGCAATCTACAAAGGTTTGCACTTTGAGAATCAATTGTGAGAACTGTGACCAGGGGCTAGTTATTCTGAGAACCCCTGCAATAAATGAGGGACCACTGTCTACTCTACGATTATTATATCCAACCTGTTAACATTTAATACTGTATTGATAGAACCAACTGATTCTGCAGCAGAGCATCCCCAGTCCCTGAGCTCCTGCTGCTGCACCCACAGATATGTACAGCAAGCACTGATACCTTTTTAGTCGGTGGGATTCCCTTGTGATCACCTTTACTAAATATCTACAACCAATCTGATTATATCCTGTTATTGTTTTTTTTTTTTTTTTTTTTCAATGTTGAAATTAAAATCTAGTAGCAGCCTTCTCATTTCTTTGTGTTTTGTGCTGTTTTACAGGCCCACAGAGGAGGACGGCTCCGAGGCAGATGAGGGACGGGTCCCAGGACGGTCCATCGGCGGTGGAGCTGGCCATCCTGGAGTCCCTGAAGAGGCCACACCAGTCTCCAATGGAGCATTTCCTCCTCAGCCTTGTTCCTGCTCTGGAGAGCAGCTGGTCCTTTTTATTCCTGTCTCTCTGTAAATTCTTATATTTTATATATTTATGTTTAATGTTTTTCTGTTTGAGACTTTTAATATTATTTCAAATAAATGTTTATAATGACTAATGTCTCAGTTCTACTACACAGCAAATGTTGGCACACGACTTGACACATGTAGAATTTATTTCATATTATACTAATGACAAAATATACTGATACAGTGGGATGCAGAAGTTTGGGCAACCTTGTTAATAGACATTATTTTCCTGTATAAATTGTTGGTTGTTACAATAAAAAATGTCAGTTAAATATCATACAGGAGACACACACAGTGATATTTGAGAAGTGAAAAGAAGTTTACTGGATTTACAGAAAGTGTGCAATAATTGTTTAAACAAAATCAAGCAGGTGCATCAATTTGGGCACCACAAAAAAGAAATGAAATGAATATTTAGTGTATATCAATGTGTGTGTCTCCTATATGATATATGGGGTGCCTTTGTCTGGATGTGCTTCCCATCCAGAGCTGCACAGCACAGAGGGAAGTTCCAGCGCTCCTGGAATCCCTCTGTGATGGAGCGCCAGTCTCCAGGTGAAGGCACAGCCATGAAGTCGTCCACTAGACAGTCCCAGATGGACGTCGCTGCCTTGGGGGTGATCTGGCTCACCGTGGACACACCGACTCTGAAACTGAACGCGATGGTCCTGAAGGAGTCCCCGGTGACAAGGAACCTGGACAAAATTGTTCAAAATCAGTATTATGTGTACTGCAGTTACAAAATACATTATTCAAATTCCAAAATACTTTTGTGATGTCAGATTTAAATCACAAAACATGAATCTTACATAAAACCTTTTGTAATTATAAGGATAATTACAAAATGTATATTAGATAATATCTAAAACAGTTGTGTTTTGTTTTAACTTTAACATATCATAATTTGATTGGTAGCAACTTTTGCCACTACAGTGAGCCAATCACTCATAATTCCTAAACATGTCAATCAGGTAGGAATGAAGTAAGACATTAATAGAAATAAAGAGTTGTGTGTTGACATGTAGCCCTTTCCTTGCTTAAATCATTAATATTTTTGAAAAATTAATCTGTGATAAGACATAGCTTATCAAGATAGAACCATGTAACTAGAGATGAACCAAACTGTTCACAGTTTTATCTAACTCTGTTTTAATAAAGGCTGTGACCCCTGCTATAGAGTCTGACAGCTGCAGGGATTATATACAAATATTCAACTATCCCAGAATTAAACCAGGTCTAAATAAAAAGGAGTGAGTATCACTACAAAGGTTAACTCAGTGGTCCTAATGCTACAGTTTGATATCAGCAAACACCGAGCGCATACATTGATGTGACACCACAGCCATGCTATCATTCAAACACTGATAACAGCATAAATCGAATTAAATCGGGACTTGATGAGACCTTCTGAGTATCACTAGAAATATTATAAAGAGTCGTCTCTGTACCACAGTTTGCTTTCAGTAAACACCGACAGCATTCACTGTTAGCATAGCACATCCATGTTAGCAGTGTATAACTGGATGGATTAGCATATTAGCACAGATATCAATAAAGGACTACCGTATTAACTAGTTTTACTAACCTCAGGCAGACAGACAGGCGCTCTGCAGGTGGGATTGAGCGTCTGTAGTTGGTGTCTAGGCGGGCAATGCTGGGACCGACGAGGGAAAGCAGGTCCTCAAACTGGCCGACGGTGATAGCGCTGGAATCGGCCGTCATCCAGGCGCAGCTCCTGGAGCAAGTGGTGAAACTCACCAAACTGCTCATGCCTCTGGAGGACCTGATGGACCCAGGTACGGCGAGGACGTCTTTTACGCTGCTGCTCTGCTCTCCACAGTACATAGAGAAGGGAGACTCTCTCTTCAAGCGCTAGCTCGATAGCTACCATCTTGCAAAGATACCGGTCTGGCACAACTCCCTCCCACATTCCTCCCACATTTCCGGTTCACGCGCGATGGATTTTTCTTGGACACGCGTTGAGACGCGAATGTACACGCGTCAAATTAGGGGCGTTTGGGGCGTTTTATTCGCGTCCATCGCGTTCGGTGTGAACACACCGTAAGACTAATAATACATAACAAACGAAAACTAGAACTATGACTGAGGTGAGGTAAACAGGCTAAGACCATGACTAAAACTGTGACCCTGGTGAGATAAACAGACGAACTGACAATGGCATGAAGAAAACAAAAGGCTTAAATACAGACATGAGGTGATCAGGGGAAGTGGCGACACATGAGGAAACAGCTGACTGACATGAATCTAATGACAGGACCAGAAGGAGTGAAACTAAATACAATGACCAAAGAACACATGACACTGTCAGAATAAAACAGGAAACACTAAAACTAGACATGACAATACAAACCTAACATACCAAATACGTGATGAATAATGCAAGAACACAAACAGAAAACCCAGGAGCAATAACTGCCTAAACTAAAGGCAAATAGGAAATAACACAAAACTAACAACATCTCAAAAAATAAGAACAATACAAAGAAAACTCAAAGTGCTGGGTCGGAGACCCAGCCTGTGACAGAGCCCCCCCCCTTAAGGGCGGATACCAGACGCCCGAAAACCTCGAAAAACAAAACCAAAAACAACCCACCAAGGGCGGGCGGTGGGGGTCCAGGACGGAGGGCCAGAAACAAGGCCAAAAAAAACAAAAACAAAACGTCCATCAAAATCACAGGAGCGCAGGGAACAGTTCATGACTCCTCAGGGGGCCGACCCGGAGGGCGACGGTCCAGAAAATCATAGTTCATGTGATCAGGGGGCCGGCCCGGAGGCCGACGGCACAGAAGTCCATGGTCGAACAGTTCCGGGGGCCGTCCGTGCGGACGGCAATGGTGGCGACATGGAAACCGTTCAGGGGGCCGACCGTGCGGACGGCAACGGCGTAGAAACCGTTCAGGGGGCCGACCGTGCGGACGGCAACGGCGTAGAAACAGTTCAGGTGGCCGACCTCGACGGCGGTGACGTCCAGCAGGTGGCCAAAGATTCCCAGGTGCAGAGCGAGGCTTGGGCGGCGGCATAACAGCCGTAGGACCAGGCGACGCTGAAGCAGAGGCCGGACCAGGCGAGGCAGAAGCCGAGGAAGACTCGGATGAGGCCGAACCAGGCGAGGCAGAAGCCGAGGCCGGACCAGGTGAGGCAGAAACAGGAACAGAGGCCGAAGCCGGACCAGGCGAAGACTCTGACGAGGCCGAAGACTCTGACGAGGACGAAGACTCTGACGAGGACGAAGACTCTGACGAGGACGAAGACTCTGAGGCTGGGCCAGACGAGGACGAAGACTCTGAGGCTGGGCCAGACGAGGACGAAGACTCTGAGGCTGGAGCCGGACCAGGTGGAGCAGGAGCAGAGGATGAAGGCCCTGAGGCTGCGGCTGACGAAGCACAGGCCGGAGCTGCGGCTGACGAAGCACAGGCCGGAGCTGCGGCTGACGAAGCACAGGCTGGAGCTGGACCGGGCGAAGCACAGACCGGAGCTGGACCGGGCGAAGCAGAGGCAGAACCAGGTGACAGTGAGGCAGCCACAGGTGGTGAAGCAGAAGGCGGCCAGACGGGCTCCTCAGGCCCCCCAGCAGACGTGGCGTGAGGCCGGACGGGCTCCTCGGGCCCGCCAGCTGACGTGGCGTGAGGCCGGACGGGCTCCTCGGGCCCGCCAGCAGACGTGGCTTGAGGCTGGATGGGCTCCTCGGGCCCTCCAGCTGACGAGGCGTGAGGCTGGACGGGCTCCTCGGGCCCGCCAGCAGACGTGGCTTGAGGCTGGATGGGCTCCTCGGGCCCTCCAGCTGACGAGGCATGAGGCTGGATGGGCTCCCCGGGCCCTCCAGCTGACGAGGCATGAGGCTGGTGTGGTTCTCCTGAACCTTCAGCAGACGAAGCATGAAGCTGGCTGGATTCTTCTGAACCTCCAGCAGGCGAAGCATGAAGCTGGCTGGGTTCTCCTGAACCTCCAGCAAACGAAACATGAGGCTGGCTGGGTTCTCCTGAACCTCCAGCAGACGAAACATGAGGCTGGCTGGGTTCTCCTGAACCTCCAGCAGGCGAAGCATGAAGCTGGCTGGGTTCTCCTGAACCTCCAGCAGACGAAACATGAGGCTGGCTGGGTTCTCCTGAACCTCCAGCAGACGAAACATGAGGCCGGACGGGCTCCCCGGGCCCTCCGGCTGACACTGAAATTGGCTGCACCAGCTGTACCTCCGTCTCCGGCTCCAAACCGGCCTGGATAGCAGTCCCACAGCAGCTTAGCTGAGCCTGATGGCTAGCTTTTCCAGGGCAAACAGTCTCTGTATAGCCGGGTTGCGTTTGTGATACGGGGCGTCGGTGGCGCGCACGCCGCTTTTTCTTAGGAGTGGAAGACGGCGGAGCGATGGGTGGAAGTCCCTGGTAACTCCGAGGTCCCCCGAGAGCCAGTCGAGTTCCCCGGAAAGAGTGCTCGTGCTCCGGAATGAGCCACGGCTTCCACCAGAGCTCCTCCTCCAAGAGAGCGCAGAATATAGACTGGCGCTCGTCGTCGTCCAAGTCTATGGTGTGCGGCGCTTCCTCGCGCTGAACTGTGACAGGAGTATGGCGAGACTGTGATGAGGGCGTGGAAACTGGTGAGCTGAGAGGTGGTGACGCTGCGGCGAATCTCAGCGAACCGACACGAACACACTCAGGTTCCGGAGGCAGCAATGGAGATGACTGATTGTGGGGTTGTTGTGACTGGTGGGTGCTGGAAGCCATTTCCTGACTCGACAGTCCCTGGGCCTGCAGCATCTCCTTTATCCTCGTAAAGGCATCAACGATGGCAGGTGAGTCCGGGAGCTGGAGAAGGCGGGGATCCCTCTCCATAATAGCTTCAGCAGTGTTAATCATTACCAGCTTGCTCTTCAAATCGGGCGCTGTGAGGACGCGGTTGAGGATCGCTTGGATCTGAGCCATCTCCTCCAGACACTCGGTGAGAGCAGAGTCTGCTGGGTCCATGACTGGTCAGTTCGTTCTGTCACGGCGGGGTGCGCCGATGTGTGTGGAAACAGGACCCAAAAGCAGATGATGACGAGGAATTGTAATGATTAACAGAAAGGTGAACCTTTAATGCGATGACGGCAGGGAAATGAACCAAGAGACCAAAAACAAACAGGCAAAAACACTAAGAAACAAAATACTAAATGGTACTGAGACCAAAACCTAAACTATGACTGTGGTGGAAAAATAATAAACAAAGACCATGACTAAGACTAATAATACATAACAAACGAAAACTAGAACTATGACTGAGGTGAGGTAAACAGGCTAAGACCATGACTAAAACTGTGACCCTGGTGAGATAAACAGACGAACTGACAATGGCATGAAGAAAACAAAAGGCTTAAATACAGACATGAGGTGATCAGGGGAAGTGGCGACACATGAGGAAACAGCTGACTGACATGAATCTAATGACAGGACCAGGAGGAGTGAAACTAAATACAATGACCAAAGAACACATGACACTGTCAGAATAAAACAGGAAACACTAAAACTAGACATGACAATACAAACCTAACATACCAAATACGTGATGAATAATGCAAGAACACAAACAGAAAACCCAGGAGCAATAACTGCCTAAACTAAAGGCAAATAGGAAATAACACAAAACTAACAACATCTCAAAAAATAAGAACAATACAAAGAAAACTCAAAGTGCTGGGTCGGAGACCCAGCCTGTGACAATGATATAATCTTTCAATCTTTAAAATGTCTCATATTTTCTTTTCCTGTATAATTTGTGTACCATATGCACGGATGCTTTATCAGATTTCGTCAGAGTTCAGCAAGAACTTTACTTGGTCCCACAAACACACAGAACTGATGGAGATGCACGCTGTCGTGCAGTAAATGCTTTGCTCGCTGATGGTTTCATCCATTATTGCAGGACCTTGTTTTCTGCTTTAGCTGAAAGCCTCAAGTGCCTCCCTTCTTATATTTATCAAATCTTGGGTGCTCTGCCGGGTGAAGTACACCTTCCCTGGCTCCTTTTACAGATACACATATTTTAACAGGACACAGGGAGTCCAATTATTTGCCCACTTCTCACTTGTGTTCCTGGAGAGCCCTACTCAAGTGATTGGCGGATGAAATGCACACTGACATGTATTTCTCATTCATGTGTGCCACGCTTCCCACCAACAGTAATTTCTAAACTGATTTCCTGCACAGTCTCACCTCAAGTGCCTGCAGTCACTTCTTGTCAGGGCATGCTAAAAACTACGGTAGAAGAGACAAGAGAAGAAAAAAAAAAGCACAAAACACAATTTCTAATCTTACACCTTCACTTACTTTTGATGAACCCTGAAGCAGGGCTGAATTAATGCCAGACCTGGATACCTCACAAAGTGGCAGAAAATTGAGCTGTTGGCTGTCTGAATCATTTCGCCCCAAACTGCTGTCTTTACAGGTGGTTTGAAAATAAATCTTCTTCTAAACAACCAGTTTGTCAAGTGTAAATTCACTACCAGCCATTAAAATTCATACATCTTTTTTGTTTAAGTTTCTTTTTTCTCGGAAAAATCTGGAAGCTGTTCAGGCAGAGGCTTGCACAAGCTGGGGAAGGTTAATTTACCCGAGCGTCCTTGCATAATATTTGCTGCACGATGACAGGGAGGCGATACGGTGGCAGTCACTTGATTGACAGTCACTTAGGGGTGTGCCATTTAACCACAGTGACCTTCCTCACATGTCACCGCCCTTATGAAAAGGTCACCCTTGTTGCACTAATGAGTCATCTGATTTCATGACCGCACGACTGTTTGATGCTGCCACAAGAGTTCGAGTCGGGGATACTGTCAGAGAGGTGAACAAAGGTAGCAGTGTGGGTACTGATTTTTGCATTGTCTTAGCATCTTTAAAGTAAATGTTGTACCTTTATTCGAATAGCATAAACATGATAGCAACAAGAAATCCATGTTTTTCTTTCAAAGACAGGTGAAAATGGTGTATTGCAAACATTATCAATAGAAATGATGGTAAATGTTGTGGGCGTGTGGAGCCTGTAAGCATGGAGCAGGCGATTGACGGGCCTGCATGGTAAACAGAGAGCTAAGCCTAAAGGCAAAGCTGATGATTCACTTGTCGCTCTGTGTTCCTACCCTCACCCTATGGCTGTGAGCTGTGACGAGATACCTTAAAAAAAGGTTCCAGTTATGACTAGCAGGGTGAGCTTCCACTGAAGACTAGGGTGAGGAGTTTAATCAAACAGGAAGGGTTTAATATAGAGCCTCCTCTGAGTCTAAAGCAGGGGTCCCCAATCCCAGTCCACGTGGGCCGGTGTCCCTGCAGGTTTTAGATGTGTCTTTGATCCATCACAGCTGATTTAAATGGATAAATTACCTTCTCAACATGTCTTGGAGTTCTCCAGAGGCCTGGTAATGAACTAATCATGTGATTCAGGTGTGTTGACCCCGAGTGAGATTTAAAACCTGCAAGGACACCGGCCCTCGTGGACTGGGATTGGGGACCCCTGGTCTAAAGGAACCAGCGAAGGTCATTCAAACATCTGCTGATTTATCTGGAGCAGCAGAAAATCTGTGTGCTGGGAGCTTCACAGATGGGTTTCCAAGGCCGAGCAGCTCCTGTAGATGTAATGTATAGGTAGCCTAATATCTTGGTCTGCAGAGTCTATGAGAGATGGGATACGCTCCACCTGAATTCCTTTTTTTTTTTTTTTTTTTTTAATAAATAGGACAGGGGGAATGAATGAGAGAAAGAGGGGGAGAGAAAGAAAGAAAACCAAAGGGGAGAAGAGACGGTGAGAAGGGGGGGGGAAGAGAGAGAGAAAAAAAAAAAAAGAACTCCTGGGTCACCTGTATGGAGAAAAAAAAAAAAACAAACAAAAAAAACAAACAGAGGAGACAGCAAACAACAAAGAGTAACATAATAATAGAGAAAACAAAGCACCATCACAATAAACTAGCTAGTCATAGATATCAATATTTACTAAATAATAAACGATATTGTGCAGCACGCAAGATAGACAGCGCACAGTGTGCTTTGAGGCAGCAGCCAAGAAAGCTTTAGTCCGCGTCTGTGAATACCCATGTGTGCATACCTGTGTGGATCAGCATGCTTGCATTCCAAAGGTTTCTCCATGTAATGATCTGCTAGGGAGTGTGGGGGGGCCACAGCCCCGTCCTCCAGGGTGTGAAGCGGGTATGGAGGAGATCAAAACTCCAGACATCCAGAGGCCCCCAGAACACAAGAGACCATGGAAGACCAACAGAGGGGCAGCCGCGCCACTGTTCCAGTAAGAGCTGAGGAGAGTCCCAGATGAGGGCTCGCCCAGCAGCCGCAGAGCAGAAGTCAGGGGGAGTTGCAGTGACGCGCCCGTGAGCTCCGCCGGCCCCCAGCTGTGCCTGAGTGACCGAGCCCCAGGCCGAGAGGCCGGGGGCACCCCACCTCCAAAGGGGCCCGAGCGAGCCCCAGGCCCCAGGCCCCGACAAGCGGCCGCCAAGGAGTGAGCCGGTGTGTACCCGGACGCCCACCCCCAGACACAAAGAAGCACCAACACACCGACACCTGAGGGAGTCCGCCACCGGCAGGGGAAGTGGTGGTGGGTGGAGATAGGCCTCCAAACCTTGGAGGGCCTGAGATGTCCCCAGAGAGGTGGCGTCTGATACCCAACCTGACATATAGACACAGACATACAGGCACACACAGACACAAACATCCATTCCCACCCTCATGCTCTCATATGCACTCACTCCACACTCAACCAACGTGGAGACAGACATAAAGAGACGCTGTACACATGATCACACTCCCCAAGCGTACTCTACAAACCGGGTCTAGGTACCCTTGCCCCTGGAGGGGGGAATTGCACCCAGACCCAGGTGGTGTTACCCTTTTCCCTGCGGTGGGGAGAGGCAGACCACCCCGACTCCGCAGCAGCAGGGAGGCCCCACACCCCAGACCGCAGTCGGACGGCCAACTCCTCCCACTAGCCCTCCCGCTCCAGCAGGCCGCAGAGAATGGGGGTGGGAGAAGACTCCAAACCTCCCTCCACCCGCTCATTGTAGTGTTGATGCATATGTGTTCTAAGGTGCAATTAAAACCCAGGAGGGCATGGAGCTACCTGCCAAGGAGCAGCAGGTAAGCGCATAGTCCCTCCTGCTAGCCCTCAATGACTAAGTGTATTTAAAATTGAGAGGTGGGCAACGACGTCAGGGGTGAGGTATACACCCTGATGGTGATTTGGACTCCGTGATTGTGCCCACCCCCAAGATCCTATATGTATGTGTAATGAGAGTGTGAATAATGTGAATGTCTAAGTTGTGGGATAAAATTGAGGCAGAGGCAGCCAGAAGGGGACGGGGGGGGGTAGCCTCCTCTGCACCCTGGTGACATACCCCCACTCCAAGGCCCTGCATGTGTGGGTGGTTGTGGAGGAGCGGGAAGAGGGAGGCAGCTGGAGATGGGGAGGGAAGGAAGGGAGGGGCAGGTAACCCCTCCCTGGGGCCAGCTCCCCCGCTGACCCCAGTAGGCACTCCCACCCTCCGCGACCCGCCAGGGAAGGGGGGCCCAGGCCCATCAGACCGGGGCCCAGTGCAGTAGCGCCCCCCGGCTCCACAGAGCCCTGGACAGTCCACCCAACCCCACCACAGAGAAAACTGCACCCACCCCACCATCCACACATCTTCCAGACTACATAAGACGGTAAACGCCCAGGCTGAGATCTTCCTCCACCTCTCCTGTATCTCCCCCTCCTGCAGAGAGTTCCTGAAGAGAAGAAAGCTCCTGCAAGATGTGACCATCCCCCCCACCAGTTGAAGAGCCCCCCAGGCGGCTCGACGCACCGGCGGCACCCTGCTCCAGGGCCGGGCCCCCATGCACCCACCCGCCCACAACCCACCTGAATTCCTAAGTTTGGGTAAAAGGAAACTGAGGAATAGATGGCTGGATATCTCATTAACAAACTACAGCAAAAGCTCACTGATGTGTCATCGATCTATAGGTGTGCAAAAACCTGAATGTTTTGTTTGGCGCCCATCATTTGGTGAGTCACACCACTTCCATAGAGCGGTAGCGTAGATGCTTAATTAGCTTGAGTTAAGCTCAACAAACACTGGACCATGCCTCGTAAATGATAAAAGATAGCAGAAAAACTAAACTAAACTCACACTAATGTGTAAAACTGGTGTACTGCCCCTTTAAAATACCTTAAGGAAGAGGTTTTAATTTACACAGTTAAACAGAGTCTCAGCAGGAAACTGATGCATAGTTTTCTAGCTGGCATTTACACTGAGATGCTGAACCTCGAGGTCATAGAGTAATTTATCTGCAATCCGTGTCATCTCTTATCTTTGTGATGGTACACTGTAGTCTTTGTTCTCTTAATGGGCGCTCATTGTTGATAACTGCTCTCGTTGTATTAATATGCTGGTGTCTATGAGCGGTATGAAAGCATATACTGTAAAAATAACACGCACTGCTATTATGAATGTTTACCAAACAGCAAACATCACTCGTCAAGGCCGTGAAGCATCGAGCGCACAAGAGCTGTTTTCATTGTCATCCATCTGCCTTGCACTGCTCTTTGCTTCAGGCCTTTAGCCCGCTATGTCACATAAGGCAACACGAGAATTAGTAGAATAAGCAGATATTATCTTACAACTCCATAATGGAAGCACATAACTAAATACCTCGAGGAAATTGCATAAACAAAAAGGTAATTGATTCCAGGCAAGCTGCAGGTGGACACTTAATTACAGGAAATTTATTAAGCAATGTCCATTAATCACATTGACATGGAGTTATTAAAGGGATGCACAGTTTGCACTTGCTGGATAATGTAATAATATTAAGACGAGTCGCTAAGCCAATAGCATTGTTCTGCACAGACAAGAGCCCTAAACACTGTTTAATTCAGATAAATATGAAGAGACTTCACCAGGACCTGGAATTAAATATTTACAGGAATATTTACCACAGTGGAGACATTAGCAGCATAATGATTCAAATTCAAATTCATGCAGAACGTGTTTTTTGGCTTCTTCTTCCTGAAGTAAACAAGATGTTCCCTAAAAACCAGTTTGTAGCTCAGGACCAACAAGCAAGACATCTATCTGTATGTCCACAATGACCCCACTAATGCGTCTTCACCTCAAACTGAGCTCAAAATGGGTTTCAGTAGCTGTGCTTCAGTAGATTTAAATTGCCTTTTTTAAAGCCATATTTGACAATTTTAGCGATTTTTAGCAAATTACAACACACACTGTGCAACTTTGCAGCATATTTCCTCCTGTACCAAACTGAAAAATCTTTGTTTGATTTTCTGTGATATTCAGCAAAGTCTGCAAAGCTTGTGGCTTTTTGGTCACTTCCATTGATGGGCAGAGCATTAGACAGGCTAATCTTCACTTCACTATAACTGAAAGTCTTACCTTCACATGCAATAGGTAAAATGCAGACTTTAGAGATGTGCAGGGTCAGTCAAAATGTGGGACGCTGTCTGTCTGAAGACATTGAGACAGTGGGTAATCCATTTGACAGCTGAGGTGAGCATTGGACTGACAGCCTATACTTAATGGATGACAGCTGGAGTGGTTGAGTTAACTTGGAGCGCAGAAACATCTGGGTTTTTTAATCTCTGATTTTTTATTTGTTGATAGTCTTCAAATACATTAAAACTAGCTAAAAACAGGAGAAACCTTCCAGCCATAAACAGTCATTATGGAGTACAGAGAGTTTTGTCAATATAGTTACAAAAACCATCGCTACTAATACTTGGTAATAATGCTGGATGACTAATGCGGCTAGAGCTGTTTTTCCTACGTTGCCACTTCTAGTACTCCTGCCATCGTTTTATTGCTACAACATAAATAAAAGAATATGTACTGTTACCGCAGTTAACACAGATGGCATGTATTTAACGTAAGCTTGCTTACATAGATACGTCTGAGATACAGTGAGAGTGCAGCTGTGTCTAAAAGCATAAAAAAAGACTCCTGACTTTGACAGTAATCCTCATTGACAGACCTCTCTCTTTCCAAGAACCTGTCTGCATCCTCCTGAAGGAGAGACTCGGGGAAATTGGCCTTATTCCCCACACACTCGGAGGCAAGTGGCAATTAAACCGCTGATTAACGTGAGCCCGCTCTCAAACACAACTTCATAGGAGTCTGACAGAACAGTGGGGAGATAATTCAGAAATCTCCTGACCTTGTGCTTATTATCTCCAGTTAATGACTGTTGCTGCTGCCGTTGGCCTCTTGATGGAACCTGCTCAACCTGTTGGATTCATTTCTTTTATTTTGCACATTTTCTTCTATTTGCAGGAGCGCCTTTTATACAGCGGGAGAAATCCTATCCTCAGGAGTGTTAACCTGATTTGTTTATTAAGGGCTCACAGACCTATTTTCCTTCAATGACGTGACATTTCTTTGTCTCTTTCAGTGTCACAAGGACACATTTACATATATATTTTGCCATAAATTAGCGGACTGGCTAATTATCTTCAAGAAAATGACACCACAGCCAAGAATAAACACTTATCTTGGCATTGTGATCTCTTAAGAAGAAAGGTTGCAGGGTTTAAGTAAACAGAAATACCATGTAGATGCTTAGAGAAAGAGAAAAAAAGAGATTATTATTATACAAAGCCTCTTATAACCACGCAATGCCAGTAATTTCAAGGAAGTGATGCTGCTGATATCTCGATTTTCCAAGGAAAAGAACATAGGAAAGTGAAAATCTGTTTTCAAAATGATTACCGTCATCATTCGTGCTAAGCAAATGTCCAAAATTAAGTAAGATTAAATAGAATTCTTGTAAAAGTTTGAGCTTTTTATTTAACATATTAAAGAATTATTAATTGACCCGTGTAAAATTAATAAACCACAACACTGAGACGGTCAAAACTGCACAATTTAATGAATGAGGTTAAGAATATGTAAAAGCAAATATAGCACACCTGTTTAAGAGCCATTTGAAACCATAAATTCCTCAGGATCCAGACAGCATTTTAAATGCACATGCGATTGGTCTGTTATATATAAATATATGTATATGTTATACTGTACTTTGATTGCACACTGCTTTGGCCAAACTGCTGTTCGCCACTCTGAGTTTTTAGTTCTTCGTTAAGGGTTTAAATCTGTAAGAACACAGAGAGAGCTTATACCCAATGACAGGCCTCAGATGTATATCTAAAACATTAAAAGAGTTAAACTGCTAATAGTTTTGGTGCCAGCAATGTTAAAATGGTTAACCCGTATTTATTCATTTTTATCCCTTTGTCATTTAAATTGTAAATCTGTTTGATCTGAGTTTTAAGCTACAGTAACATAAATGCAGAAGAGTAGAAAATAGAATATGTCCCGAGGAACAGAAGATACAAACTTCGCTAGCAACCCGGCATTTCATCTCCGACAAAGTTATCCCGAGAGAAGTAAAGCAAGTGTGTAAGTCCATCTCTGAATGTTTGTAAAGCATTCCTGCGTTAAGCTTAACAAGCGACTGCCTCTCGCTCTCCGGCTGCTACTTCAATCGTGAAACTGCTTAACGATCAGCTGATCAGCTTTTCTGTCGCGAGTCCGTGTCTCTTGTTTGTTTTTGGCCCACTTTGCACCAGAAAGAGGAAACCAGCGGCTGAACAACAGCAGCACGTTTAAGCTTGATCAGCTGTTGTTAGAATTTATTTAATATTACTTTCTACACCAGGATCTTTTTCTACATAGCTGACGTAGCTGACGCTGGTAACTGTGCAGGGGCGGATCTAGCAAAGTTTAGCCAGGGGGGCCGATAGGGCATTAACAGGGAAAAGGGGGCACAAAGACATACTTTTCTTTCTTATTCTCATTTAAAATGTCGAGCTTTTAATAAATAATTATCTGACACCCAAAGTTTTAATTTGATGTAAAATGAATAGAAGTCAATTACTGTATATAGTGACTATTAAGTCTAATATATATACCCTAGTAAGCTATAGTACTTTTTACTTTGGGAAGGTACCATCTGTGCAGTCTGCAATTTTGTTGAAGAAAGATGTTGAATCTATTTAATATTTCTTGAAAAATAATTGATTTCTGTGCATTTTTTTCACACTTCATCAAATTAAGGTTGATTACATCGATTAAGCATCATGAGGTGGAGCGTGAGGGGTGGGTCCCTATTTTTTATTTATTTATTTTTGTTGTTGCTGGGAGTTGGAACCCTATTAGTTAGGTTGCTTAATATTTACGCTAAGTACTCTTTAAAATACCAGAATAGTGAGGATGGTGTAGGTTTAAGTTTATTAGATTGATCAGTATTGCTGAACTATGAAATATTTTTTTGTATACAGGTATAACAGAATAGCTTTAGTGTAGTTGTTGTTTTAAACTTGAGTATGAACTTGAGTATGAACTTGCAAAATGCAGCAAGATATTTTAAAAAACAGTTTTGTTGATTAAAAAACACTATATCGGATTCATATCGGTATCGGCAGATATCCAAATTTATGATATCGGTATCGGACATAAAAAAGTGGTATCGTGCCATCTCTAGTTTTAACTTAACAGTGTCAAAAATACGGTGTCACAGTTGTCAGCGCCTTAAGCTTTACGGTGGATCGCCTTCGTGATGCAAACCTAAAGAGATCTCTATGTCCGCCTGGAACTGAACCAGCAACCTTTTTGCTAAGCGAACGTGTAAACCAGCCAACTTAATAGAAACCCTTTTGGAAAAGGCATTTTGAATACGCCTCGTTCATACAGGGCTAGATGCTGGTGACTGATGGCTGGTGCTGCAGACCATCACCTCTGTTCAACAGTGGTTATTTGCAGTGGACGTAGATGCCTCCCTTAGTCCTCTCTCAAACCATCTGCCTTCTTGGTCCAAAACATGAAGGTCAGCATACTCAAAAGAGTGTCTGTGGAGTAGTTAACACCTCCACAGATCCATGGCACAACAGGAGGAGGACCACCTCCAAGGAGAAGCTGATTGGCTATAGCTGCCTATGATGGGACACCTGTCAACTAAAGCGGCCCTTAACTCCAGTTTCCAGGTGGAAGACTTACAACATTTAAAAAGGATATGATAGAAATAGCCATAAAGGTCAAAAAAGTAAATATCCTTTTTAACGCTGCAAAGTTGGACATTTTAACATGGGAATCTATGAGGATTTTTAAGGTGGACATTAGAGGAACGGCAGTTTTTTGGTACATGTGGATTGGCTTCCTTTTTCAGCTCCGGTCAAGTTCAATTAGCAGGAAACATGTTTTTTGGTGTAACAGTAAAGCAAGATTAAATGCGTCTGTAAAATGGTGCATTAAAATGAATGGATTCTTGGAAGTTACATAAAATATGGGGATTCTTTAATCCTTTAATTTGTTAATTTAAGCCTTACCCAGAATGCATTTCTTTCAGAAGACCCATACAGATGCGTAGAAACTTCTGGTTATGCGTCTCTAGATCAGCAGAAGGCCTTTCCAGGTCACAGTGTGTTCAAAGTGACAGATCTCAGCGGTGGCTGGATTCATCGTTATTGATCCATAATGTGATCGGATTCATTCTGGTTATTTCGCGCTGTGGGGTAGTTAAACTCGTCCTTATCAGGGGTGTGGGTGGTATGGCAGTGTGTGTGTGTGTGTGTGTGTGTGTGTGTGTGTGTGAGGAAGGGGGGGGGGGGGGGGCAGTCAGCATTTGCTGTGACCTCGGGGCGAGGCATGTGCATCCAGGAACCGTCGCTGGTTCCTCGCACGCCTCAGTTTGATCCCGTAACAGATTGATACACCAAATAGGAGCTGACACGCATTGCTAAAGATGCCAATGGTAATTAATTAGCATCTCATTTTGACCGCAGCACAACAGGATGTGGATCTTGCTTCTCGATGCCATTTCCCCTCTAGGCTTTGTATTATCAGGGTCAGAATCCCGCCTCGGTGCTCTGAGGGCCGCCTAATAAATTGAGGAGGGCACGTTGACAGTCACATTTTCATGGGACGTCCCCATCTCGGTGGCTCTCAGCGCCCCTGGCTATGACAAACCATCCCAGCTTCAGTGCAGCTGAGGAGATCAAAAGGTGACTAGCGGGGCCTCTAACATGCGTCTCATTGGAGGCATTAGCTGAAGAACATTTCACTGACTGGCATTTTGACACATGGCCTATGTCTCTAATTGAGATGCAAAGAGGTCGAACACAGCAGGCGAAGCGTTGGAGTTTTGAAATCTTATAGTAAGGAACCCCTTCCATCCTTCCCCTCTTTGCTAAATTTATGATTTTTAACATGCTCTTTCTCAGTTTACCTTAAGGGGGTTTGGTTGGTCTCAGCTTTTGTTTATTTGCTAAAATAATAAAAGTGAGAAAATATTTCACTTTGTGCTCCTCAGGGAAGTAACAAAGGATTACAGATTTGCCTTTTTTGCAAGTTGTTTTTTATGCATTCTGGCAAAAAATTGGCAGCAGATTGATCTTGGTTCCTTTACAGTTAGTCATTGAAATGACACATGAAGCAGAAAGCAAGAACACAGAAATACTTTGTTTTGCTACAACTTTGATGGTCTTTTTTTAAAAGTGTGACCAGAAAAAAAAGACAAAAAAGTTTGAAACTGCCTTTTTCTTTTTTGCTGCTTTGTATGGATGTGCAGTGAAATTCTGTTGAGACCTTCTACACGGCTGGAATGATGGCTTTGCTTGGAGCGAGGACGTCCCCACCGAGAGGCTGCCGTTTGATCAGTACCGACCTGAAATGGGCCAGGTCAAACCAGGTGGAGTTCATAAAGATGGAGTCTTATGCTTTGCTATGCAAACACCTAATAATGTTAATGGCAGATGCTTTTATTATTAAACAAACCTGTGGGGTGAATATTTGGGAACCTTTAATTGTGAAAGAGTCTGTTTAGATCAAAGCACATAAAGTCACCAGTTACTAGCTGTTTGCTAGTATGTATATTAGCACCATATTGATTCTTGTTCTGCACACACGTATTCTACAGCTAGTTAATGAATATGAAGTCTTGTGCATTAATAAAATCCTTCTTTTAAAGTGACATCTTGCTTCTAACTTACTAAATTTGGCCTAGAGACCGGTTAGCAACCACGTGGCAAAAACTGGTCGCTAGGGAAAAACCAGTATTCCCACATTGGTTGGTGTTTGTTGGCTGCTGCTAGGGAGAATTAGTCACAAAGAGCTGTGGCCTCCTCATGATTGGCCACCAGTAGCTTGCATAGACAAGACCAACTTGTCTGCAAACGACTCTGAAAGTGTGAAACGTACGGTACAAACAAGGAAAATGCACCTTTTGGAATGTGTTAGTTGCAGCCAGTAAGGAACAACTTTTACTTTGAAGGCCTCACTTTTCAAGGTTCTCTACCAGTCAGAGAGTAAATGTAAAGTGATTACAGACAAATCGGCGACTATGGGAGACTCTGGCAATTTGCTAGTGAACAAAGAGATCGCAAGGACGTCATTGATAAAGCACCGTCTTTGGATCCAATTTCACCCAGCAACACGCAGCAAACTCCAACAACCGCTTGCCAACTAGTCTGGGAATACACATTGTTCCGTAAAAACAAGCAGGTCGAGACCTTGATGAAAACTTAGAGTGGATCCACATATTTCCAACTTTTGTTGCCAGATTCATACTAAAACATAAACATTATGATTGCCTCAGCTACTCTTTTTTGGTGCTGCTCTTAAATACACACATAACATTTGTAAGGCCAGTGTTTACTGTCATCTATTGTGCTTAAATCTGAACACGTTCAGTGTGGTGTACTAGTCACACACTAGTACACCACACGTCCCTCCTCTCCACTCCTTTTCACATATGCATGTGGTCATGTAGGAATGTCCCAGAAAAGATCCATATCGTCAAGAGTAAATTAGTACAGCTGGAAAAAAACAGACTTATTTTGACTACAGTGGCCCTGATTGAGCTGCAGTAATGCACATTAGATTTGCTGTGGACTAAGTTGCCTATTTACGCTCATTAGAGGACACACAGTGCCAATGATGGTGCAGCAGATGTTGGCAGGATGGGAAGATGAAGTCTGGGGAGAGATGTAGTTGGTTCGGCCCAGTTCACCAGTAACAGAGAACAACAGATGCTAATGCAGGGGTCAAAGGGAAGGAAATGTACCCTCCCAAAACATCCCGAACCCAGAAGATGATGATTAACAAACTGTTAATCATCATCTTCTGGATATTGTCACTCTGCCATCGTTTTCTGACATGTATAAAGTGTTTCTTTAGACTTTTATGTAAATCTCAAATTTTGGACCTCCCTACAGGAAAACTAATGTCTCACATAAATGTAATAAGCTGTGATGTTGAGCAAACAAATGTAATCTCTTAAATGTCTTTGTCTTTGCTTATCTATCTCAGAGAATTATTGGACTATAACCACGTCCTTAGTATAAAAACAGAATTATTTTGTGTATATAATATTGCTTGCACTTGATGACTTGCAGACACTTTTCAGTATACCACATTTTCAGAATCAGAAACACCACAAAAAAAAATCCACTTAAGTGTTGCAAAAACATGCTTCCCTGTTTTCAGTCAAGCATGTGTATTTAAAGTTACCGAAAGTAAAGTTACAGGCTTAAAAACTCGCCCATGGTTACATAGTTCTTAACATATTGCAGCACATGAAATGACCATGGAAAGTTTGAGTTCAGGTACGCAAAGAAAAACACCCAAATTGCAGTTACAGGCATTTTCCATGACAGCAGCAATCTAATCCTCTTTTTTTTCCTCTTCTTCTTTTAGGCTAAGATGTTTTTATAAACCCCTCGGGGTTTCATTGCCTCAACCGCACTCTGTTTGTATCCCTCTTTTTTCCTCCTTTCTTCTTCTTCTTTTTTTTCCAGCGGTGTATGGGCAAATAAACTCAAAGCTACAGCAAACCTCCTTGGAGGTTGAAAAAGGAGAGAGATGACAAAAGACAGAAGAGCAGAACTGATGTGTTTGATCAAATTATGGCTCCGGTTTGGACCAAACAGACGCACGGCTTAGCCAGAATCCAGCGGTATTACATTCATTTTTTAACCTCGACAACCCTGTCAAGACCTGTTTGAACTTTATCTGGGGCAATTCGCTTTGCATGTTTCCAGGTCTGCAAACGAAAGGAATTGATATGACGGTTGAAATCAAGAAGACTTGTGTCAACAAAAGCACCGTCCTCCACTCGAGGGAAACTTTGAGGCTAAGCTGCTGTTTACCTGTAGGGTTTACGTTTTTAGGTTCACTGTCTTTAAGGAATGTTTTTGCTTTCTGGGATCAAGAGGAAAGGAACAAAGGCTAGAAACATTTGTTGCGAATTAAGTCTTCAGGGGAAGAGAGTTGAAAGAGAAAAAGCACCTATGGGCTGCAGCCTCAAGAGTGAATGGGGTACAGTAGGTAGAGTGAAGCGTCCTGCCTCTGCCAACCACACCACCGCATTCAGATACTGTGGCTTATTGGATCCAGGCTCTGCGGATTTGGGGGAACGAGGCACGGCTCGCCCGCCCAGTCAAACCACAACAGAAGGCATGAAAACAAACTTCTCAGAATAGCAGTGCTCTCCGTAGTTTGGCTGCCTGTTCAAAGATTTGTGGGGAGATGTTTGATCTTAGTTCAGTAATCAGCCATTTTTGTCAAAAGCTGCAGCAGAAGATTTAGCACTCTGGTGGCTCCAAATGGCAGCGAGAGGCAACTGCCTGAACTTTGAAGGTGCAGTGTGCAGCTTTTTTTTGTTTGTTTTCACGTCCACGCCGCAGGCAGGTATATTTCAGCCGTGCACTTGTGTCCTCTTCAGGCCTCGGCACCTGTCAGTCACTTCGACAGACCGCTGACAGATCTTCAGTCCTGCCTGCTTAATGAGAAGAAGCAGCGAGGCGCTCATCAGTTTTCTATTAGTGCCTCTAAATACCGAACATTTGCTTTCCCTTTTACCTGCAGTCTGAGATGTCAGGATAGTTCTTTTCAGACTTTAAAGTCTGCAGCATCTCAGCATGGAAGGACTCATTCAATATTCATCAACTGCATTAATGCAGTAATGATAAATGATGTATATTCAGCTTAACTTATTAATGGATCGAATCTCCGCTGTAACAACAAATATAAAAGAAAACGACTTGTAAGACAGTGAGAAAAGTGGAACTTATGTAAGTGGATTTTAAAAACTTCCTAAAATATAACTTTGCCATGTCTTTTGGGGAAAGCTGTACCAAAACGTCATCAAAGCAACTTGCACCAACATGAATTATTAGGAAAAGTTTTAAAGTTAAAACGTTTGAGTGTGTTCTGGTTTAAAAAAGGACGCAGGGTGTAAAATGTTCTGTCACTGAATGCAGCTGGTTTTGCTAACTTAGCTTTAATACTCACTTTTATGACAACTATAGAAGAGGCTAAAGCACAACTGCTACTATTTTACATGTTTGTCTCTATTTTACAGTAATGTACTGTCAGCTTGATTTGCTAGCGCATTACAGTAATTCAACAGACTTGTCTACAGCAGGGACGGCAATGTTAAAGCCTATTTAATTACAAAGCTTAAATGCAAAGTTAAAAAATACCTGAAACATAACTGAATGCTTTAAAATGCAAATGTAAATTTTAGGCATTGAATAATCAGTAATCTGCATGCGTGATCGTGAATTGGTTAAAATTAATAAATTTGCATACATTTTGCATTGCACTCTAAAAATTTAGTCCAATAAGGAACTCATAGTGTAAAAATATATTGTTGGTATTCATGACTCAGTATAACAAATGCTATCAATTTATCATAAAATAAGAAAAAATAAGAAAAAGTTCAACTGTATTTATTCTGAAGCATACTTTTATCAAAGGTTGCTAAAAATGAAAAAATAAAAATTTTAATGGCAGAATAAAAAATATCTGAGGTAAAAATATGTAATAAATATCATAAAAATTAATTTCTAAGTAAAAGAAAAATCATTTTAAAAAATCACTTGACAACTAATTACAGCACATGATATTGAATATCACATTAGCAATAATATCGAACAGCAATAAAAGTAATGATTTCACATTTAACTGGAGTGTAGTGTTCAATGTGACTGATGTTATTACAGTGTCATTTTACACTTTCTTACTGTAAATGTAGAACTACACTTCACTGTAATTCATTCAGTTTCTTGTCCTTTTTTTAAACTATGAAAGATAGAAGCTTTGTCAAATTTCCTTTCCTTCTTGCGCCCCACGGTTAGGGGAATACTCTGGCTCTCAACATTTTACCAGCCACCCTGAAGATGAATGCTCATCAATCGCTAGAGGAGTCTGTAGGCCCATTTTACTTACTATTGCACCACTCAACTTTTGTAACCTGGCACAGGTGGTGTGGACAGGGAAAAGTTTCAGTGAAGTATCAGGGCAGGGTCTTGGATATAACAATATTACACAGGGGAAGATGCTGCAACAAGTTTGAACTCAATAGACTTTCTAATGAAAAAAAATCTCTCCCAAATATGTTGAAATACATAATTAATTTAAATTTCATTTATATAGCACCAAATCACAACAACAGTCAGTTTAAGTTGCTTGTGATGTCATTATCACTGATGTCATACATTAGTTTTTTACCCGGTTAATCCTCAAAGGAGTCTGAGTCATGTTACTTAGCTTTAACTGAAAACCTGAACCTGACATGATAAATGGAATAACAGCTACAACACTGTCAAATGAAGGATTTCAACCTAAACAAGAGTCTGTGCATGCTTTATTATACAATAAAAACGAACTCCATCTCGCTGTTGATATTGTTCTGTTAGTTGTATTTGCAAAAAAACGTAAATTGCTGTATAAAATTTGCAGCAATTTCAAAGTGAGTCGGATTAAATGTTTGCAAATTCATAAATAAATAACCAGAATTTTAAATTTAATGGAAAACTGGTTTGTGAATTGAAGTTAAATGCCAAAAATTAAAGTTGAATATAAAAATTTTGCTTTTAAATGCTAACTAGAAAACTATTAATGTTACTTGGTCCATTTCAAACTGAACTAAAGTTTGAATTTAATAGAAGAACTTGTAGGAAAACAAGAGCTTGAATGCACTGTAATAAAAATCTATTTCTGTTTGTTGAGTTTTGAAGGTTTTAAAAAAGAAAACACTAAACCGTCACTGTCGCTGCTCTGAGATATTTGAGAAAACGCTATATGGGTTGATAATAGAGTAAAACAAACAGCCGAGGCTGGAATGAGACAGAAGAGTGGAGAAAAGATGATGTACATTATGAGAACATGAATGCATAATAAGCGTCTGCAATTAGCCCGGGCCAGCCATTGGCGTATTGTAATTAATGCGCTGCCTGTACGTCACATCAGTCAGAGGAGGCTCAGTCTAATTTGGGCGTGGGATGGGTGGGGGTGCAGATCAGATCCTGGGATAATTGTGGGTGACTCCAGTCCCTCTCAGTCGGCGGGGTGGGACAGAGCTCAGGTCTCCAGAGGACGTTAGAAAACTGCAAATCCCCCCACCCCTTCATCATTTGAACATGTGCCCTGCAGAGCTCAGTGCAAGAACACAGACCAGGGCAGGAGGGTGTGTGTGTGTGTGGGGGGGGGAGGGGGCGGGGGGGCGAGAAAGAGGAAAAAAAGTGTTTTACATTCACAGATGATCCTAATTTGGTGTGGTTTGGAGTGTAATTTAGATCAAACATAGCCATGTAAATGAGTCAGGGTTTTCATAATTAGGTGCCTCTGAAGAGGGGAGGAGAGCAAAGAGGGGAAGAGCTCGGACCACATCAGTAGGTGTGGTGGTGCTGAGGCCGCTCATCCACCAGGCAGGCAATTTTCAGTCCCCCCCCCACCACCACGCCGAATGTTCAGAGGTGAGAGGGAAACGAAAGCGCGAGCAGCAGCAGCAGCTTCAGCGAGCGAGCAGGCAGGGGTTAGTTTAGGGAAAAACACACTCCCAGCGGCACACGGCAACAAAATAGGTCACTCTGCGCCGATTTGGCTTGTCTGTTTTCACTAAGCAACCGACTCAGCTCAGTGTTTGGTACAGAGGAAGGAACTGGCCCGCTGCCAGCGCGCACAAGAGGCCTGTTTTCCCCCCAGTGGGGCCTGTTGATTGAGGATTACCACACTGAAATATTACGGGTATTGTGTAGGTGTAATGTTTACATTTGCATTTCGTGGCGGAACAGCTCACAATGAGGAGCAACAGTAGAATGAGACTTAATTTCTATCAGCAGTATTAAAATCAGCCAACAGGAGGACGGCTGTAGATGCACACAAACACACACACACACACACACAGGAGTGAGCGTACACACAGAAATAAAAATGAAGTCAGGCAGTGAGCAATTAAACAGATGTGAATAAATAATGGATAATAAAATTGGATAAATAAAATAAAACAATGTAACAGTAATGCATAATGGAGGAGCTTTAAAAAATAATGCACTGTGTAGGTAAGTAAGCAATCTAAATAATGAGATAACTAAGCAAATGATTATGTAAGACACGCGAGAGCTTTAAGAAACATGCCGTCAGTTAGTAAGAAGGTGAGAAGGTAAAAAACACAAGCAAATAATTTTTCTAAAACAATCCTAAATATGAGACCAAAATATATCATTTAATGGATAATCTTTAAATAAACACAATATAAGGTAACACTTTCTAAGATTTTAGAATATCACAAATAAATTGTAAATTGAGAGGTTATTAGATTTGACTGAATGCTTACTTTACTCTTAACAAACAATGTTTAACTAATGGTTTGTACAAATAATTAATTATCTGATACTGTATGTTCATTTATGTCTTTAGTTTACTAATTATATGAAATTATATAATGCGTTAGGATATTGTTGTATCTCTGTCATATCCAATGACGTCAGGTATTTTTTAGTCTGAAAATCCTAATTTGAAACATATCTCAGTTCACTTGTAAACACATCAAACGATGTCAAGCACGCCAAAGCAACAGGTGACAATTTGTCCATAAAAATCTAGAAATGTTGGCTAATCAGAAGCTAAAAACAATAACACGTTCTAAGGTTAGAAAAGGTGATAAAGATGCAAACCTTTGAGGTTTGATGGCAAAATCTTTGTTTTCTTTGCCCACATGACGCAGAAATCCTGTTTCACTCTTAAACATGTACTCGTGAACATGTGGACAGGGATGCAGCCTCGTGGCAGTTCATGAAATAGTCATGTCTCATCAGTCCACGGTATATTTTCTCAGAGGTCTCAGTGGTTGTCTCCTTGGAGCTCTCCCATGGATGATTATTGAATTCTTATTGTTGAATCATGAACTTTGACCTTAACCGAGACATGTGAGGCCTGCAGTTCTTTAGATGTTGTACTGGGGTCTTTTGTGACCTCCTGGATGAGTCATTGAAGCTCTTGGAGTAATTTTGGATGGCCGATCACTCCTGGGAAGGTTCAGCAACCATGTCCAGACTGACAGATGTCACTGACTTTGTTTCTCAGCTGCTTCTTTAGATCGTGGCATGATGTGTTGGTGTTTGAGATCTTCACTTTCTTGTTTGCCATAGTGACACATACCAGTTTGACAAAAATGGGCAACTGCCTGAACTTTAGGTAACCAGGCTCTTTGAATGTTTGAATTCTGGTGTTTTCAGTCCCTTTGCGACAGATGTATGAAATCAAGTGCCTGAGCTAAAGGTTAATGGATAACTTTCATATTTATTAACAGTGATTATTATGGTGAATTTAGCCCAACAGAAAAACAACGACAGTGAAATAAAAGCAGCACGTTGAGTCTATATTTGTTTAACAGTTTGTATATTCTCCATGCACTTTTTTGTACTCTAGTGCATAAAGGTGAAGCTGCTCTCTGTTTTTCCTGTCAGTCAACATGCAGCTTCAAAATAGAACCATTTGACTGGATGGATATTTAAGATTAGGCTGTGACTTCTACAGCTGAACCCACACACAGAAAGCAGCGGTTGATAGATTGTTAAGTGGAGCTGCCAACACGCAGAAACTGCAGCTGTAACCTCGAGAAAAGCCTGAACTCTGGCGCTCCGAAAGCCGGAGCTTTTCGCCGCCTGTCTGTCTGTACTTTAAGATAAGAATCACATTCTGGGGGGTTCTGCTCTGCGAAAGTATGCCAAGAGCCTCAAAGTATGTCGGAAAACGCATGTGATGTACAGTTTACTAACACGGATCCGGTTTGTCGGCGGGTTTGAAAGTACAAACAGTCTTCAGTTTTTTGGTGCCAGAGTGTGTAAAAAGTTTACGCTATAACTCTTTTGGTAGCCAGCGAGAGGCCAACGAGGCCACCTGCACAGAAGGTAAATGCAACATGGCCACATGGCCCGCCAGATCTGCCAGGGTGGCCCCGGCGACACCCGGCTGGGTGCCGTGCTGGGCAGCATACAGCTAAGCCTGGGGATTAGCTCACGGTGCCACCTATCTGATGAAAGCAGAGCCAATGGGATTGTCTTCCCTCTCTGCGTTTATGACCACCCCCTCCTTCTCTCTCTCTCGCTGCCTCTCTACTATCTCGTTTGCTACTCTCTTTGTTTCTGGCAGCAGTGGAAAGCACATACATGCTTCCATGCTGGTAGTAAAATGTACTCTTGGCTCTGATCTCATATTATCTTGGATTGGGAAGTAAAAGCCTGTCCAAGGAAAAGGACGTTACCTCCATGCTCCATCTGAAGAGTTGACTTGCCTCATGTGATGTGACACCTCCTCGTCCCAAATGATTGATAGCCCACATTTAAAACAGATTATGGTACATTTTAAAGGACAGTCAGTCCATTAAACACCTCACTGATGAGATGATTGAGAGCTTCAAACTGCAACCTTCACATCCTTCGTATGCTTTGCTACATCGCGAAGAGAGTTGATGATAAGAGGACATGAATGAAGTATTCGTTTCAGCATTACACATATCTTCCAGGAAGTTCTCATTATCAAACACTTCATTTCCTGTATTCTGGTGTTCTTGTATCTTGAAATGTGCTCTTAAATACATTTGACTCGATTTAACGTTGCCCCGGGAAGTTCAGGATTAGTAAAGAGGTGGCGATAAACCATGAAACAAGGGCAAAAGGGAGACAGTTTAGCTAAGACATGTGGACGAGCTGCTATGTCTACAAGAAAGAATAACAGAAAAACCTAAAGGTTTGTTAAAGAAGAACAAATCATGCTACAGTTGCTACATGTGCATCATTTAGTCGATTGGTAGGTGGCTGCTGGGTAACATAATGGCGTCACAATATGACAGGCATAATTCAAGTCTTGTGAATATAAGTTAGATGTTATTGTGGAGAAATCAAAATGATAGAATGCTTTTATAAGATGCTGTGGGCACATAAACGCTACAGAAGGGTTATCTGGACTTGTTAATAAGTGGTTGTTGATGTTTTGCAGACACATGACCACGTGACTTTAACTTGTCCGCTATTTTGGTGGTGTGATAATCATGGTGACTGTATATGGTTAGAGCTGGGCGATATGAGATTTTTTCATATCACGATATGTTTTTTTCATTTCAGGCGATAACGATATCTATCACGATATAAGCCAAATAACTATATTTGTAAGATTTAAATGTGCCGTTGCTCACAAGTAAAATGTGAAATAATCAGCAGCTTGTTTTTATTTAAATATTTATTTCCCATAATAAGTTCATCCATTAAGCGGACGTGAATGGATGGATGAAGTTCAACAGGGTAGATGTACTTAAGGAACATGAGACTTTTTCAGATAAATAAAGGCAAATATTGCAAACTACACAAAAGGCAGCCGCTAAAGCGTTTAAGTTTCAAAATAGAACAAACGAAACAGACTAAATTGTCAATTCCACTTAGAAACAAAATATTAATTCTAAAAATAAATCTTAGTTTGTTTTACAGAAGAACAGACAAAACTGACTAACTTTTGTCAATATCAAATAAACTGAGAAGTAAAAGGAAATTCTCAATCTCTCCTTGTTGTATAGCTTAGCTTTTCAAACAGTTTTAACAGTTACTTTAGTCTGACAAAAGCCGAATGACGAATTAGCGCTTCCAGTCAGAGACTGAGGCTACGTCCACACGTACACGGGTATTTTTGAAAATGGAGATTTTCCGTTTTCGTTTTAAAAAATAATCCCGTCCACACATAAAGGCAGAAATGAAGGAAAACGCTGCTATGAAAATGCCAAAGCAGCAGGTGGCGCTACATTCCTAACCGTGCAGAAATGTTGGCCAATCAGAAGTCTAGAAGCCTCGGTGGGAAAAAGTAAACAAAGCTGGGGCATAGAAGCAGAACTGAGTCGTATGTGTGGAGGGACAGTAACTGTGTGTATATGTAAGCATTTAAACACTGCAGAGAGTAGAATTAACAGTATTGTAGAAATTCATTTCACCGAAACAATAACGTGGCGCACAGTGTGACGCATGCACCAGTTTATTGTATTTCCAGACTTGCTTTCGGCACAATTTACAGTGCACGCTACTCTGTTTTTTGTCAGACTTGAAATAGCCGAAATACCTTCACGCTACGGAACTTCTATGGCTCTTCCGTTCGACAATCTCTCCGGCATTGGAACCATCATCATCTCCATTACCCGCTGGCTGCTTCCCAAACAAACACACGTGCGGCTTGGCACTTGTGCTGTACGTAACAAGTCACGCGACGTGACGCTGCGGCTGTGATTGGTTCGGCTCTGCGCTACTTAATTTGGATTGGCTGACCTTTTTTTTTTTTTTTTTTTTTAGAGGACAAGAGCGGCGAGGTCTATCGCGATAGCTTAATTTCTCTATCGAGTAAAAGTTATATCGCGATACATATCGTTATCGTTCTATCGCCCAGCTCTATATATGGTCAAGTAAATAAGGCCAAATACTGACCAAACCCCAGTTACACAGGACTGCTGACCAGTCAGTGACCCTTTAACAACCACCTGCTGCTAGGGAAAAAACCTTGTATTACCCAACTGGTTGGCAAAAACCTCCTTGTGATTGCTTTGGTTACTAGCATGTTGCTATTTTTGTAGTTTGAATGGAAGTGATGGACTACACACACTCCAGCCGCTCTCCATTGTTGCAGTGAATCCGACACAAACTGGAAGGCAAAACTTCTCCATTTCCCATTTGTCTCACACTTTTCAAAGCTGTATCATCACTCAGCTGTTAGATGAGGTAGTACTCGGATGGATGCATCAGGGTCAACTTAGGGTTCAGGATTTTGCCCAAGGACATGTTAACAAACAGTCTAAAGGAGCCGGAGATCGAACCAGCTTCCGACCGCTGTCTGCCTTCCAATTGGTAGATGACCAAACTCCATTGGTTGTGGCTACTTCCCAAGCCACATCCAGCCTTCACATGTGAGGTGCACATGAGTCAACTCCGTATGGTCTAGGAGGAGTTTGCAGATAAACAGACAGAACGAGATTTGGTGGGTTATGGGAAGATGCACAAGTTTGCATTAAAATATCCACCAGACAACGCAAGCTAACACCTAAAGATGGATAACAGACATTTTCTTCCTACTAGTCTGAAAGAATGTTTTGTAAGTAAAAAGAAGGTGTGTTTGCACAGTCTAAATGTTTGCACAAAGAAGAGTTCAGCTTTGCAGAGGAGAAACTAAAGTCACACAAGTTCAGAGTCCTTGTAAACAACTTCCAACCTAGCCTTTAAAAAATACTGTGTACATCCTCAGTGTCCCTAATGTAATGATTCCCTAAGGGGGGAATCTGGTCATTTTTACACAAAAGCCAATTGATTGGGAGAATTTTAACACCCTGTGAAAATGGTTCTTCTGAGAAAATAAAAATGGTGATGTCATTACCGGTATCACTGCTTTGTGATGGGATGCTGCCTTTTCTGTTTTTTACAAGATAGGCTGAATTATGGAATCTAAAAGAGGTTTCAGTGAAAAGGTGCTGTTGGTGCCATTGTGACTCCAACAAAGGACAAGGCCTAATCATTGTCTAGTAAATGTGGCTGTTACTTAGCAGAAATGATCAAACTTTGACTGTAGAGGGTAAAACTCTTCTTTCTCTCTTATAATAGTTATAAGAGAGTTGCTGCCATTTTTTTGGACACTGGTTCCCTTTTATGGTGTCTTGCAAGAATCATGGTGCTGTGAGATGTTTTGTAAAATGATTGAAGATATGTAAACACATGTAGATTTTGATGGCAGTCATGCTAACTTGTTGAAAGTCGTTTGTCAGGCACACTCATTAGTGGTCTTTCCTTAAACCTCACACCTAAGCTTCTCCGTCTTTATTCCGTCCACCTTACATCTTCTTCCACTCTTAATTAGCAAAAGTTTGTGTCCTCATGTCAAACTGTCAGATGTTCTGAAGTCATTCTGAGTGACTCAAAGCAGGTTTCCTGTTGATAATAATGAGACGCGCAGAGGGATCTCCCCTGTGCTGTATAATGATGTGTACTTGGTGTCAGGTAAAATGAGGCCACAGAGTACGACACCTCCCGCACACTTATATCTTCTCTATGTTTGGTATTTTGATACCTATTTGAGAAATCACCCTTCTTCACAAAAGTCCTTCTGCAAAAATGCGTACATTTGATCTACAATTAAAGATGAATTCCAAAATATCAGCAGGTATCAGCGGTTTACTTAAACCTTCTGTGGTTAAAGTGAAACTCACTTCAGATTATGACAGACGTTATTAGGTAGCTGAAGAACCTCCACTATTAAAATAGCTCAGCTTTTGAGGACATAATCACTATTGCGTTTGAAAAGTTAAGCTTCTCCTTCACCCAGAATAGATATATGACACTTTGTAATGAAACCCTTCAAGTTCCACTCTGAAAATGACCTGCCATTCAAACAAATTAGATCTAAATGAAGCTGCTTGAGTCTGTCCATCCTTCTCCCATGTCATCTCTGCATGAGCCAACATATCTGATGCTCTTTAATTAAAGTTCACATGATCTACTGGATCTACTGTATGCTCATAAAGTCCCTCTGAATCCTGTTGTAGCTGGAGAAGATCAGCCGGGTTGTTAAAATGACAAAAATATCAGGGTTTGCTTTCAAAAGATACATTTTTGAGCAATGTTTGATGCCCTTAAAGTTTGTGTGTAATTGCAAAACAGACTTGCATCTTATAATGAAGGTAAAGTCAGCATATTAAGTATAAAGTAGTCTATCAACATTAATAATGTAAAAAACTGAATTTGTTAATCATCAGACTACTCTGCAGGGGGCATTTATGATTATCTGGTACTGAAACTTTGCAATTTCATGCGGAATTTAATGTCTCTGCTTTTATGAAATTATATATACAGTATATATATTACCATTTACTTTTTTTTTACTTTATTAGCCACAAATTAGATCATTTGTGAAGTCAAAGAAGAAACTATCTATTAGCATGTATAGGCCTACTTAGGCTACGTTCACACTGCAGGCAAAAGCACATCAAATCTGACTTTTCTGACCCTATGCGACCCATATCCGGTCATGGTATGACAGTGTGAACGGCACAAATCCAATATTTTCAAATCCGATCTGGGTCACTTTCGTATGTGGTACTGAATCCGATACATATCTGATGTTTTAGAAAGCGACTGCTGTTTGAACGGTCATGTCGCATTAAATCTGTCTTTTACGTCACTGACACAAGACAGATGCCAATTATCAGTGGCGGAGAAGTGCCCGAGAAGACATCGTGAATGCTTCCTGGACATCCAGTGTAGATGTTAGTAAAATTGTTGGGAAGACAACGTGAACATTTTATTTGTACTGTAAAATCTGCAGATTCTGACAGAAATCAGTAACTATCCTTTGAAGCACCTCTCCTCTCTAAACCAGCAATAAGGATAATAACAAAATAACTTTATAACTTAAAGCAAAATTGGGAAACGTAATGTTTGAAACAAGTCTTTATATTAAGGGCCATCAGTCAAACAATACTGTTTGGTCTGGGCCTAAACAGAGCGCATTCTGTGTGACGTCTTCTTTTGCGCATGCAGGCCACTTTGAGGGTTCAGACTAGAGCACGATTGCTGTCACATTTTAGTTGTAGTGTGAACAAGCAAACAAAAAATTGGATTTGATCAAAAAAATTGGAATTGAGCATTAAGACCTAGGGAAGAGCAGCGCACATTTTGGTGCTTTATTTCGGTGCTTTCTTTTTTTTCCTGTGATGTCATACACTTTGGATTCTAGCCAATCATTTTACCTTTCCAAGGATAGTAGGCGGGCTCAGGTACGTGCGTTCTTTAGGGCAGAGCTACAGATTAAAAATGCCCAAGGCAAAGCGATCAAAAGTCTGGCTGTACTTCCCAGCAGTGTTGCCAACTTAGCGACTTTGTCGCTATATTTAGCGAGTTTTCAGACCCCCTTAGCGACTTTTTTTCTAAAAAGCGACTAGCGACAATTCTGGCAGCTTTTTCTGGTGTTATTGGAGACTTATTTATGACGTCTTTTTGACGTGAAGTGCGTATCGCTTTTACTCTCAACAAGCAGCGGTGCTGCCTTGGGCACCTTGCCCGTACCAAAGCGCTCACAGGCGGAGGATAGTCCTCCCCCAGCTGCTATCAGGGCAGGAGACGTTCACACCTGTGCGTCCAAACTGCAAATGAATCGCGCATGAGCGAAGCCGCTGCTCCTGCACTGACTGTAACACAGTCAGTTCTTCTTTTACTGTTTTGCTGTTTTGTGGATCAGGTTTAAAACTACTTATAAACACACACACACACAAAGTAACTCCACCAGAGTACCTATTTCGGGTCACTTTTGCCAGTCCAAGCCCAGATAAAGGAGCAGGGTTGGAATTGTGACATTACAAAAAACATTAATTGCTAAAATAAATTTAATTCGTAGTTCTAAATAAACTCTAACTGCATTTAGGACGTTTTTTACTCACTTTGTCTGTTCCACGATGTTATTTCTCTCTCCAACTACGTAGGTTACAATTATATTAGCATGACCAATTATGCAAATTAGGCAATGATGTCATTTAGCGACTTCTAGCTCCTTACTGAGGAGTTGGCAACACTGCTTCACAGCAAAAGATGCAAACTCAGCAGCCTGCAACAAGTGCTTTAAGGTGATACTGTGCAAAGGAGGTAACATCTCGAAACTGATGAAACACCTGGCGACGCATAGCGTTTTTTTAAAGCTGAGAAATACACCGTATTTGATAGCTTGCTGCAAGGCAGATGTAAAGCTCTGTAGGCCACTATGAGTCCTGCAAGTTTTTGTGGAAATGAGTCAAATCCATGGTCGTGATTAAGAAAAGGATGAAGAGCGGCTTCTTCCCCGCATTAAAAGGAACCAGCTGAGGTGGCTCAAGCATCTACTAGCATGTGTCCTGGATCCCTCCTTGGCAAGGTATTTCAGATATATGCGAATTTTACAGTTGGAGAATGTAAAGAATCCCTCACGGCAATGATAAATAAAGGTTAAAATGTTGAAAAAATAACGGTTGATGTTTTTCTTTTCCATTAGTGATGGGATTTCCGGCTCTTTTTAGAGATCCGGCTCTTTCGGTTCGGCTCACTAAAAAGAGCCGGCTCTTTCGGCTCCGAACCGGCTCTTCGGGTTGTTTTGTTGCTTTAATTAATTTATTATTAACAATAATATAAAATTATGCACAAAAGGAATTACTAACGTAAAAAAAAGTGGTTTTATTTATATATGTTTATATATAAATATATGCAGTGGCCCCTAGAGACAAAGCACGTACAAACTCCAAAACACATTTCTAGCATGAACTGAACTTCCAAAGCAGAGCTACTAGATCACTTAAATTACACAACTGAAAGCACATGTGTGCATTGTTTGTGTATTTATACACAGGCACTCATATATATTCAAATAATTAAAAAAAAAAAAGTTCATTTACCTGTTACTACCACACACCAAATCCGGTCGTTGGTACTTGCTGGCTTGTGTAGCCACTAGGTAACAAAAGCTCAACACTGCGCCTAGCATCGTGGAGCACTTCTGTTGTGTTTTGTACGTGTTTTGGAGTTTTTACGTGTTTTGGAGTTTTTACGTGTTTTGGAGTTTGTACGTATTTCGGAGTTTGTACGTGTTTCGGAGTTCGTACTTGATTTGAAGTTTGTATGTGCTTTGTCTCTAGGGGCCACCGTAAATATACTTTTATTTATTCACTCCACATAAAATGCAATAAATAAATCATATAATACAAAAATCAACTATTCACATTTTCAGCTTTTTCCTTTTACAAATTTAAAGTGAAAACAACACAAAACACTGCAAGCCACAACACAATTAAATATAAATTATAATATGAAAACAAAAAGAACATGCATATTCTCTGTCATATGGACCTGCATGAATAAACTTTCTGAATCCTTTATCACCTGCAACCGAAAATAGCTGTGGATGATTACTATACCTTTCTAATGTGACGTTGTTGTCACTGGCTCTCTTTCTCTCTCTCTCTCCCTCTGGCTCTGATCCTGTGCTACTGAGTGTAACTACTGCCCCTCCCCCCTCTGCCCAGCGTAAAGCACAAGGCTGGCGTGCAGAGTGAAGCGGAAAAAAAGTGCGAGAGAGAGGGTGAGAGAAGAAAAAAAAAATACAACCCACGTGACGGCTCGCGATAAGGAGCCTGCTCGGGTCGTTCACGTCAAAGAGTCGGCTCTAAGAGCCATTTCGTTCGCGAACGACCCATCACTATTTTCCATGTCCGTGTTCATCAGCCACTGTGGAGATGGGCGTAAGAGCCACTTGTGGCTCCTGAACCGCAGGTTCAAGACCCCTGGTGTAGACTAAGGATATTTAAGCAAGACTTTTGCATTAAACCTAATCAGGTTTTTACAGCTCATTTTGTTTAATGATTGTCTCGCTTTATTTCCAAAATCTCCTCAGAATTGTTTATGAGTGAGCTTTTCTGCTGAAATTCTGAAAGTAGCGATGTGTCGGTCGCGAACGAAATGGCACTTAGAGCCGGATTTTTGATGTGAACGACGCGAGCCGTTTTTTTTTTTTCTTTCTTTCTTTCATCCTCTCTCACACTTTTTTCCGCTTCACTCCGCATGCGAGCCTTGTGCTTTGCGCTGGGCAGAGGGGGGAGGGCCGGTAGTTACACTTGCAGTAGCACAGGAACAGAGCAGGAAGGAGAGACGAAGAAAGAGAGCCAGGGACAACAACGCCACATTAGAAAGGTATAGTAATCATCCACAACTATTTTCAGTTGCAGATGATAAAGGATTCAGAAAGTTTATTCATTCAGGCCCCATATGACAGAGAATGTGCATGTTCTTTTTGTTTTCATATTTTAATTTATATTTAATTGTGTTGTGGTTTGCAGTGTTTTGTGTTGTTTCACTTTAAATTTGTTTAAAAGGAAAAAGCAGAAAATTTAAATAGTTAAATGTTGAAATGTAAATAGTTGGTTTTTGTATTATATGACTTATTTATTACATTTTATGTGGAGTGAATAAATAAAAGTATATTTACGGTGCCCCTACAGACAAAGCACGTACAAACTGTAAAATATGTACAAACTCCAAAACACGTAAAAACTCCAAAACACGTACAAACACAACAGAAGTGCTCCAGGATGCTAGGCGCAGTGTTGAGCTTTTGTTACCTAGTGGCTACACAAGCCAGCAAGTACCAACGATCAGATTTTGTGTGTGATAGTAACAGGTAAATGAACATTTTTTTTATTATTATTATTTGAATATATATGAGTGCTTGTGTATAAATACACAAACCATACACATATGCTTTCAATTGTGTAATTTAAGTGATCTAGGTAGCTCTGTTTTGAAGTTCAGTTAACGCTAGAAATGTGTTTTGGAGTTTGTACATGTTTTGTCTCTAGGGGCCACCACATATATTTATATATAAACATATATAAATAAGACCACTTTTTTTTACATTAGTAATTCCTTTTGTGCATAATTTTATATTATTGTTAATAATAAATAAATTAAAGCAACAAAACAACCTGAAGAGCCGGTTTGGAGCTCACTCTTTTTAGTGAGCCGAGCCGGAAATCCCATCACTATCTGAAAGGCATTCTTAAAAAATAAAGATATACAGACTAAAGAAGAACAGTGTTGCATCATCGGCATGGAATTGCATTTAAAAAACATAAACAGTTTACATGTAGTTTCTTCCTTTTTTTCCTTCATACACTCTAAATGTAAGTTATTATATTAGATTTAGATATTTATTTATATTAGATTTAGTATAAAACCTTTACACTTTAAAAAGACCAAACTTGAGCAACCAAACGCTAATAAATACATATAATAAATTATCCATGCACTTAACAAATGGACTCGAAATTGTGAACTGTGTGTTTTGTAACTGTTTCAGTTTGTTGCTTTTTAGTAATAGGTTTGTCAGATGAACAAAGGTCTGCAGCATGACTACAAAGTATTTCACTCATGAACCAACATAAGTCACCTTCTAAATCTTTCCCTACCGTGTCCTCCTTTCCCATCTCACCCCACCTTCCCTCCCTCACGGAGCGACCTGAGGCCAAGCACAGAGGGAATGGGGCCGCCAAGCACATAGCACATGGCTTTGGGTTTGGGGACAACAGAAGTCGGGATCCCTGCAGGGCCCTTCAGCTCTTACAAGGCTCTACCACCACACACACATACACACACACATATACACTCCCCACTCAGCACATACCTCGGGCGTATGGGGAAAGCACACAGTGTCCCCCCTGGGAGAACTGAGGCGACAGGGACTGCGATTCCTCAGAGCTATACTCCCCTTTTTCTCCACCTCTTCTTCTTCTCCTTTCCCTGCAGGCTACGCTCTGCACATGTTATACGACAGACAGCCTCATGCTGCATTACCCATACACCTCTCTGTCCGTGTCTGCCTTGCTTAAAGCCATGTTCACTGATGTAGCATCAAAAGTGGGGCACGAACATAACACTCAGAGACACATGAAAAGGATGGAGATGGTATAAAGCCATCTACTTTATTGTTTGATGAATATTAGATGTCATCTAAAGGTGGAACTTGCTGGGGTAAACCAGGGAAGAAGATGCAGTTTGAGTACAAAAGGATGCACAGAGGGAAAGACTGTTGGGGAATCTGCCTTTTCCCACCGACGTGGTATGAACGTCCTAACTAGAATTTGCCTCCCAACCAAAAAAAATGAAGAACGGTGGCAGCTCTAAAAAGCTAAGACTTCTCCACAAAATTTCTGGTCTTACAAGCAGCATTTTCATTTTCACTCGCTCTAAGCAGAAAAGGCCACAATGAAAGTGCTTTTTGTGAAACGTAAAACCCAGCTTCCCCTGTGTTAGACTACGGAAATTTGGGTCACAGTTCAAGACTTCCTGCTACGTGCTCCAATAAATGTTTACAAATGCAGACAAATACAGCTAGCATATGATTTTGGGTTCTCTATTTATCTGCATGGAACAAAAGCTTTCTCAAACATGATTGTTCGATAGATCAAAAACTCCAAGGGGACTACAAATGGAAACCAGGAAGCTTCTACTTCCAAAAATGACCTCCATGTCCTACAGTTTCTGCAGATTCATATAGCACTGGCTCTACTCTAATGTGATTCTAATGGCAAAATCAAACGTATACAACGTTTGATTGGAGTTTTTATTATCATGCAAGGACCAGCATCCAGAGCTGAAAAATTAAACTAAAGTGCCAAAAAGTGTTCCTCTAGTGGCCACTTGAGGCTGTGTCCAAAACTGAATCAATCCCCTTAGACTGCCATGTTAAAACATCTAACTTTACAGTAGACATAACAGAAAACACAGCTCGGGGGATTAATGATTTTTCCCCTCTTCATAATCATAATGCAGGGTTTTACATTTTATTTAGACTTTAGTTAGAGGTGTAGCCACTACAGTTGCTTTCTGCCAGGCTTTAGTGCAGCTAACTGATCTGGATCTGTAGATCATGTCTGTGCTGTTTTTGCTTTTGGGGGCATTTTAATGGAAGTACAGAAAAATGAGATGCCCTGCTGTGTGTCGCAGCCCATCAAACAGGTTTGGGCGTTAATTTAGGATGAAACAATTGGTTTACTTTTTTGTAGACATTTTTTTTTACTTGGAGCTAATTAACTCATTCACTGCCATTGACGTCTATAGACGTCAATTGAAAAACTTACGTTGACTGCCATTGACGTCTATAGACGTCAATTGAAAAACTTACGTTGACTGCCATTGACGTCTATAGACGTCAATTACGTTTTTCAATGGGAGGGGCTAGAATACAACCTCGGGCAACTTGAAAAACTGAAGCCCACCAGCAGTAAAAGTAGACCTGCAAGGAGGTGCAGGGTTTGCGCACGTAAGGGATTGCGCAGTGAGACAAAAATGTGGTGCAAGTCTTGTTGTGTGCCCTTGCATCCCGGAAAGTGTTATAATGATTACCACACAAAAGTGAATTATTCATTGTGAATAAATGTTTCACTATGTACATTTTATTTTTTCATATATTTGTAAATAAATTGTTTTGATAAAACATAACCTTTCTCAGTGTTATTTCTGTTTTATAGAAGTGAAAAACTATTTTATATGTTAGAGGTGTCACAAAGCAAGAAATATTAGTGTCAAAGGCACTTTTCTGCTTGAAATGTATTTTTCACAAAAAGCTCGTTTTCTCCCTTTTTTTGGTCAAAACAGGCATTTTTGGTGGAACCAACCTCTCTTCTACAGCTGATTACTAAAAAATGGAAAATGGTAGAAACAAGCTTTTTTTTTGGATGAAAGAAGAGAGTCTGTTCTTCATTTTGGTAGGTTCAGCGTTTATATGATCATAACACAGTTTTCTGTGGCTCTTCAACAATGAGTAAAAATGCTCAAAAACCCTGGCAGTGGGGAGTTACCGGATTTGAAAATGGCTGGCAGTGAATGAGTTAACTGTGTGTGCATGTTTCAGCATTGCAGCCATAAAGGTAAAGGATGAGGCTCAAATATGTAGTTACAGAGTCATAAAGTTAATAAGTTTTTATTGATCTATTATATGCAGTGTAGGGACTAACGCGTTATTAAGTAACGAGCTACAGTAACTACATTATTATTGTTGTACTGTTATCGCTACGTGTTGGATACACTATGTATGTTAACGCAGGTAAACAGCAAGCCAAACTCAATTTTCATGAGCCAGGAAACTGAGCATCTTGCTCCTTTATTACAGTCTTCTCGACAGCTTACAATCTTTTACAACTGTGGCTTGAATAGCTCGATGAAAGTGCTGAGTTAAACTAAAAAATAAACCAGAAAATAAAATATCCTTTAGCTCTTTGACATTGTGAAATAAATGCACAAAGAAATAGTGACAGAAAACATGTATCAAAGTTAGTCTTAGCTGCTAAGTAATGATAAACAGTAGTTTTAACAATCCTCTGATATGCAAATTAGATCGCTAGCATCATTGCTATGTTAATAGACCATGCTCTAAGCAAAATCCACTTCTGAGATAAGGCTAATTCCTGGCACAAACACATTCACAAAACGATCTCTAAATCAGCTGTTATAAACATATAAAACAAACCAGAACATGTAATAAACTTACAGCCATTGCTTTCGATGGTGTATATAAAGATTCAGGCCACAGGAGATGAAGTTTAAACACAGATAGGCAGGTTTTCTGTACAATGCTTTTTCCCAATTGACTGCAGCGTCCGCTTCCCACAATGCATTGCAAACACAGATTACTCCTTCAAAATAAGATACAGAAAAACTAATGCTGACTGTATAGAACATATTTTTAACTAAATGACTCTCTTTTTTAACATAAATTACCACAGATGAAATAATTTATCACTAAATTATTATGAACCATTTTTTAATCTTTTACTTGGGACAGAACAATTGTGGTAATGAGCACGGTAACTAGTTATGCCAAAATCAGGAACGCGTTAATCGTTACTGGGATTTAGATAGGATCGTTATTCGTTACTTCGTGTGGTGGCTATCGCGGAGCTTCCACAGATTCAGTAACATTGGGAAGTGGTGGAGGCCAGCAGGTGGATGAGGGAAAAGGGAGGCAGGAGGAGCAGAGACCCGAGGCGGCTGCCGGTCCGAGTGTCATGTGAACTGAACTTCAGGTAAGAAGTTATGACCTGCAGTCTCTCTGGGTCAGATATGAACCAAGTTTAGGTGGAGTTTATTTTTGTTGTGCTCACTTTTTCGTACTGGGTACTAGTTAGCATGACGGAGTTTCTATACAGCTGGGTGGGTGCTATGTTACTGATGTTGAACTTTATTTTGTTCATAAGGTTAGTTAGTAGAGTTGCCAACCGTCCCCTAAAAAAACGGAATCATCTTGTATTCAGAGAAAATATTTCGCGTTTTGTATTGAAGTGAAAAGGAACGCAGTTTGTCCCGGACTTCAGCTACAATGAAAAAGACACAAAGCTGGAGTTATTCTGTGTTTACGCTGCACAGCTGCCTCTTCTTCTCTCATCCTCTCACCCTCCCTCTCCTGTTTCTACTTCAATCATGAAATTGATCAATGATCAGCTGATCGGCTTTTCTCTCTTGTTTGTTTATCGCCCACTTTGCGCCAGAAAGAGGAAACCAGCGGAGGTCGTGCTAAACAACAGCAGCACGTTTGATCAGCTGTTGTTAGAATTTATTTAATATTAATTTGTAGTATCAGCTGATGTTTGTAGGAGCCACAGCCATAAAAGCTGCTGGTATTGATATCGGTTTGGATATGTGGTGAGAGGGAAACATGAAGATGAAGGGGCCAGTTAGGGCATTAACAGGGAAAGGGGGGCACAAAAAAATACTTTTCTTTCTTATTCTCATTTAAAATGTCTAGCTTTTAACAAATAATTATCTGAATCTTACAACAAACGATTGATACATTGATGCATATATACCATCAGAACAGTGTACATCACTGTCACAACAGTGTTTGTTTTCATTCAAAGGCTTCATGATTTTTCCTATAATGGCGGTCCGGTCTCTAGTTAAAATGCCCGGGCCGATTTTTTTGTCCCAGTCCAGCCCAGTGTGCAGCTCATCTGCAGTCTGGTGTTACCTACATCTTCCTACTCGGAAGGCAGAATTTCCGAGTTCTGAATACAATCGAAAGCACCACGACTGCCATTTTCGTGTTGGATGTAAAAAGCGCACATGACGCTGTGACGTACGCTAGAATCATGGCGGCGGTCAACAATGGTCCAGGCGTGGGATTTCTCTTGTGGAAATACGCACATTATTTTTTCCTTTCTGTTGGTAGGTGGCACAGTGCACTTGTGGCAGGATAGTGCTAACATGTAAGCAAGCTAGAAGACTGGCAATCTTGCTGGGTATCCAGTTACGGAAGCAACACATTTTAAGAGAATTGTGAGTAAAACCAAAGTTACTTTCCCTAGTAACTAGTAATGTAACTAAGTTACTAATTTAAAGTAACTTACCCAACACTGATTATATATCAATTACAATAGAATGAAAGCCAAAGAAATATCACAAGCTAAAACATATGATTTACAAGTATAAAATATATCATTTTGCATCAGAATACCAAAATAATAATATGCTTTACTATTTTTCAGCTTCTTTTGTAAAACAATAAATTTGAAAATCATTAATTATTAGCATTAAAGATATTTTGATGAAAGAACTTGCACATAGTGGTGGATTTAGCATTAAAGAACAATAAATAAATATTGTTTATTTACAAAACAGTTAATGTAAACAAAACAAAAAAACATACATGCTACAGCTACCCTAAATTAACAGTACTGTCAATTACCAAAACAATTTCTTATGTTTTTGTAAGTTTTAATGACTGAATAAAAAATGTTTTTCTGTTTTAGTTTTAGTGGTTGAATGTCTGATTAATTTTGTCTTCTCAGAGAAGTTCAGCGTGTTGGCTCAAGTTTGAGAGGAAAAATATTTCAGAAACGTTTCTAAAATACTTATTATTGTATGTGTCAACGATGCACATGTTACATAAACGTCACGTCATCATTCACTTAAACATAACATAGAGGTAATGCTGTTAAATTTGAGGTCAGCTACTGCACACATTGTTTATATTTATTAGAGATGGACCGATCCGATATTACGTATCGGTATTGGTCCGATACTGACCTAAATTACTGGATCGGATATCGGAGAGAAATAAAAAATGTAATCCGATCCATTAAATATCAAAAAAGCACCTCACAAAACTTGCGACATGGCGTAACTCGGCTCATAACCGTAGCACGTCAAGCAGTATGCATCACGTGATAGAGCGGCTGTGTGTATTTGTAGAGTTGCTACTAATCCGGCATTTCGTCTCCGAGGAAGTTATCCCAGAGAGAAGTAAAGCAAGTGTGTAAGTTCATCTCTGAATGTTTGTAAAGCATTCCCGCGTTAAGCTTAACAACCGATATATGGAGCGACTGCCTCTCTCGCCCTCCCTCTCCTGTCGTGAAACTGATCAATGATCAGCTGATTGGCTTTTCTGTCGCGAGTCTGTCTCTCTTGTTTGTTTATCGCCCACTTCGCGCCAGAAAGAGGAAACCAGCAGCTGAACAACAGCAGCACGTTTAAGCTTGATAAGCTGTTGTTAGAATTTATTTAATATTACCTTCTACACCAGGATCATTTTCTACGTAGCTGACGGCTGGTAACTGTGCAGGGGCGGATCTAGCAAAGTTTAGCCAGGGGGGCCGATAGGGCATTAACAGGGAAAAGGGGGCACAAAGACATACTTTTCTTTCTTATTCTCATTTAAAATGTCGAGCTTTTAATAAATAATTATCTGAATCTTACACCCAAAGTTTTAATCTGATGTAAAATGTATAGAAGTCCATTACTGTATATAGTAACTACTAAGTCTAATATATCCTAGTAAGCTATAGTACTTTTTCCTTTGGGAAGGTACAATCTGTGCAGTCGGCAGTTCTGTTGAAGAAAGATGTTGAATCTATTTAATTATTCTTGAAAAATAATTAATTTCTGTGCATTTTTTTTCACACTGCATCAAATTAAAGTTGACTTCATCGATTAAGCATCATGAGGTGGTGGGTGGTTCCCTATTTTTTTTTTTTTTCGCTGGGAGTTTTAGAGCCCTATTAGTTAGGTTGCTTACTCTTTAAAATACCAGAATAGGGAGGACGGAGTAGGTTTAAGTTTATTAGATTCATCAGTATTGCTGAACTATGAAACATTTTGGGTGCAGTGTATTTTTTGCATACAGAATAGCTTTAGTGGTTTTGATTTTTTTATAAACTTGAGTATGAACTTATACAAAAAGCAGCAAAATATAAAAAAACCAAAAACAAAACAGTTTTATTGATTAAAAACACACTATATCGGATTCATATCGGTATCAGCAGATATCCAAATTTATGATATCGGTATCGGACATAACAAAGTGGTATCGTGCCATCTCTAATATTTATATTAGATTAATACTGCAAATATCAGAGTTAAAAGCACAATCAGCTTTATTGACCAAGTATATCACCTGAGGCCGAAGCATCTAAACCCCTCAGTAGCAACATTATGTGGGTCATGAACACATTTTTCTATTTATGAAACAGAGCTTCTGTGTTTCTTTGAAAAGTAACACACCTAACAGAGTTGGGGAAGTTCTCAAAAAATGCCAAGGGACACACTATAATTTCTGAAACATCTGAAGAGCTGAGTAAAACCTCCATCTCCTCAACAATCCTGTGTTTTATACCTGCAAGTGAAGCGTTTTCCTTCTTGTAAAAAGAAAGAAAAAAGGTTGTATAAATAATTAGATTTCTGCATATCAAGGCGATGAAAGAGTAGGTAAACTCATTGCTATTAATCCCAGAGTCTCTGCAAGTGCGCAACTGACGGTGCTTTTAAAGAGTCTTTAAAGCAGTTTCACTCACATCTCCGGGGAACTTTAAAGTCACATCAACCGCTGCTTTTATGAGCCCTTCTCAGAACAAAAACGGATGACATTGAACGCGCTAAGATCCAATATTCTCAGAGATGAGTGTACATAAAGACCAATGCTCATCCGCGTCTGCTTATTTGCTCTTACAAGTATTAGTTTTTGTATTAGATTCCCACGCTCAATATGGGCTCGTTTTGAAGTTAAATTCCCCACTTTTTAGAAGCAACAAAAGTTGGAACAAAAGCACAGGGGTGATTATTATTATTATTTTTTTCCTCCCCTACTCAGATCCGCAGAGTTCATTAGCTCTCTCATAATGTGCCGATGTGGCGATAAAAAATGTGAGCCAACAAAAAGCGCAGAGCCTTTTTCTGACACGCCATTAAACTGTGATGCATTACCGTCGCTGGGAGTACTCCGTCTAAGTTTTTCCAGTTGAAAGGTCAATGTGTAGACATGACAGCGCTGCGAAATGGTGTGCTGTACGTTTTCTGATTCCCCCTGTAGTTAATATCTGTCATTTTGAGCAAAGGTGGAGACGTCTGATGAATAAAAGGAGCACAAGTGTACTTCCTCGTGCCACTGTGGAAGGAGGGTTTGGGTTAGCCATCTTTAATTGACATAACCTGTTTATCTGTAATAGTCCTTGAGCTCCTGTAACCTCACAATAAAACAGCCCGCTCATTTTTCTAGTCTTTTATCTGCAAAACCGAGTTGTTATCACAATATATGAAGCGTCGGCCAGTATCTTCCATCATGACTACTTCTAATGGCTTTTAAAGTAGTTACCTGCGAAGTCCTGACATTTATTACGATCATTTTCGAGGACCGACACGGCACAAAGGTCTGCTTGCTATCAGGAGGCGACATCATTATGAATTATTGTTTGCGGCCAAGGTAGAAAATTGTACTTTGTGGCTCAGTTTCCCCCGTGATAAATCAAACAGTCACTTTTCACATCTCGGACTCTCAAAGCTGCTGAGCGTAGGACTTTTCTGCCCCCACCTCTCTCTCCACTCACTATTTACCCGTTTTTTTTCCTCATTTCTCTACCGCCGTGAAAAAGCCTTCTGCAGGTTGCTTGCTGCTACTGCTACTTTCTGCAGATCTTTGCTCATTCCTGATTATTTGAGACGTTTTAAATGTTTATCCTAATAGCCAGGAAAGGAAAAAATACACAGGCGACAGGAAAATAACTAGACAAAGAGAGGCCGTATTTGTCAGGCGCTATCTGATGGCTGTTAACACGCTTCCTGGACTGTCTGTCAGCTTCGAGAGAATGAGAGGTGAAGCAGCACAACTTTATCCACTGGCTACATCTCCTCTGCTAAAGTAATCCTCTGTGTGGCGGCGGCGAGATAAGGCCTGCACACTCGCTCACAGCCTCAGTGAAGCAGAGTCCGAGTCCGGGTAAAGTGAGGTGATCATTGCTCACCGGGAGGAGCTGGAATCTCTGGGTAGTACACTGATCTTCTGTCAGAGCCAGGGTCACAGAGACGGGGAAAGAGAGATGGACCGGAGAGGAAGAAGAACAGGGTTAAGAGAATTGCTTGGCAAAGTGTTATCTTAGGACTTTTCAGTGTAATTTGCACCAGGAAGACTTGTGTTGCAAGTTGTTAAGAATTGATTATGCTGTGAGAGTGGGTTGGTTGTTACTGCTGAGACTTATGACTCATTACCAAACTGTAGGACTTAATATTACTTATAGCTGTAAAAATACAGGGCAAAATGAAGAGCCAGTGGTGGTTTATATACTAATAGTCAAGTCTAATGGAAACCAACGTAATAATCACATTAAATTCATCTGTAACTCGGTACTATAAGTGAATACTGTGTTACAGTAGTGTGCAAAACTCTGGAAACAACCCTCATTTCTTTATATGTTGCAAGGAAAATAGGAAACATTTGCAAACATTCATGTAAATATAGTATATAGGGCAAAAAAAAACAAGTGTTTGTTCAATTCTTACCTGCTTGAAAGTCAAAGTGTGACCACCTTTATTCTTCAGCACAGTCTGAACTCTCTTAGGCAGCTTTCTTCTCATTTCTTTAAGCAGTCTTGAGAGAATAGTTCTCCAGGCTTCTTAAGGGACATTCAAAGTTCTTCTTTAGATGTTTCTGCCTTTTGTTCTGTTCAAGATGACCCAACACTGCTTCAAGAATGTTGAGGTCTGGGCTCAGGGAGGCTGATCCATGGCTGATAGTGTTCCACTGTGTGTTTTTCTGTCCGGGTATGATTTTACTGCATTGGCAGTGTGTTTGGGACCATTGACATGATAAAAATAATGCTGTTGACAATCAGATGCTTTCCAGATTGTAATACATGGTTGATATCAGAATCTGACGGTACTTTTCTGTGTACACAATTTCATCAATTTTGACAAGATGAAATTGTCTCCACCATGAAAGAGCCTCCACCGTCTATACAGATGGCTGTAGACACTCACTGTTGGACCTCTCTCCTTACCTTCTCTGTACCGTATTTTTCAGACCATAAGGCGCACTGTTGACAAACGGGTCTGTTTTCATACATAAGATGCACCGGATTATAAAGCGCATTAAAACAAACAAAAACAACAAAACAGTCAGATAAGTCAAACTTTACTCAACTCATTCCTCTTGCTTCCTCCACTTCCGTACCATTGATTCATTAATGTTGAATTCTCTGGTAGCTGCTCTATAAACGATGTCCAGCCAATGGCCTGGAAAGTGGCCGGACAGGCCGAGGACGTGCAGGCCAGACAGGACGTGCAGTAACAAAACAAATTTCCCACGGGTGGGACTAATAAAGGTTATCTTATCTTACATTAATGACTAACCTCATATTGTGGCTGGATTATCTCAGTTGTTCTCCCCTACTGACCCATATGGAAAAGAAATAGTAAAAACTTATATGTGATTACTCATGAAAGTGGCCACTTTCTCATTACTTTCATACATTGTTTTAGTAAGTATCCAAAACATACAAGTTTCATTATATAATTTTTCAAGGGATCTTATATCTGTTTTCACTCTTATATGCTTTTCATACAAGTTTCACACAAGACAGATACAAACTTTATAAGATTTATATATATCTTTTCCATATGGGGAAGTTTGGTCCATTTACAGCAATTTTCCATGCGATTGCATTTGTCAAAAAAACAACAACATCGGGAACTTTTATCAAGTGGAAAAAAGTTTGTGTTCATTCTCCAGGTTCAATGTGTTGTGCTTTGGTATGTTAACATAGCTGCATCACTAGCACAGCATTATATACCATCTAGCCCAACTTCAGTAACCCTACAAACGTCACTATTGTGTAGTTTTCTGTCTTTATTCATGTTGGAAGTGATAGCAGAGCTGTACGTTTTATTTTTTTTTCCAGAAATCTCTCAGTCAGAACATGATATATCATGTTTAGGTAACTAGTGAAACTAGCGAGCTAACTTGCTGCTAACTTTCTCCTAACTTCTAACTCCGATAAATTTAATAAATTCTGTTTTCATGGATGCCTGGATAATGAGGTGATTGTGGCTCAAGAGTTGGGAGTTTGCCTTGTAATCGGAAGGTTGCTGGTTCGAGCCCCGGCTTGGACAGTATCGGTCGTTGTGTCCTTGGGCAAGACGCTTTATCCGTTGCCTACTGGTGGTGGTCAGAGGGCCCGGTGGCGCCAGTGTTTAGCAGCCTCGCCTCTGTCAGTGCGCCCCAGGGTGGCTGTGGCTACAACGTAGCTTGCCATCACCAGTGTGTGAATGGGTGGATGACTGGATGTGTGAAGCGCTTTGGGGTCCTTAGGGACTAGTAAAAGCGCTATACAAATACAGGTCATTTACCATTTAAGCTTAATTGTTACACCTGGTAAAGCAGCAAAGCGGATCATTTTATTAAAGATGAAAGAATTTAGAAAGGCTTTAACTCTCAGTGATGCCGCAGTGTTCGTGTGACTTTAGGACCTGAAGCGAACAGTTTTGGGCCCACTGAGTTATGCTAAAATAGCTGTGTCGCTAGCGATCACTATCACAGCATTATATACCAGCTAGTCCAACTTCAGTAGCCCTACAAACATCACTGCTGTGTAGTTTTCTGTCTTCATTCATGTTGGAAGTGATAGCAGAGCTGTACATTTTACTTTTGCCCAGAAACCTCTCAGTCAGAACATGGTATATCATTTTTAGGTAACTAGCGAAACAAGCGAGCTAACTTTCTGCTAACTTCTTGCTAACTTATAACTCCGTTAAATTTAATAAATTCTGTTTTCATGGATGCCTGAATGTTAAACGTAATTGTTACACCTGGTAAAGCAGCAATCATTTTATTAAAGATGAAAGAATTTACACAGTATTCGTTTGGGACCTGACGCGGACGGAGTTTTGGACCCAGATTACTATGAGCCGCGAGGCTCCTGACTACAGTAGCCATAACGCTCAGACAATGCATCAAGCGGTACGGCTTCGTAGCTTAGCAAAGTCCTACTAAAACAAACATTTTTTGAGCGCCATGTACCACAAAAAAAATAAAAAAAATAAAATAAAATCGGTTCGAGGTCAGTAAACACAGCCAGAATTCATAGATAAGGCACATTGCCGATTTTTGAGAAAATTAAAGGATTTTAAGTGCACCTTATAGTGCGGAAAAACGGTACACACTGATGATGATTTGAGGCAAACATTTAAATTTTGACTTCATTCCCCTACTAGATTTATTATGACTGATCTTCTTTAATTCTTTAATCTCCCTGTTTCCCTTCCTGAAGAATGGCTTGCGACCATTTCTGATGAGGTTTCAGTGAACAGTAGGTCAGATTCTCAGGAAATAGAGAAAATTTGTGTTGGTCTTTTCACACTTGACGACTGTTTGTAGACGTGCCAGTGTCTTCCATGCAAACTACAGGTGACCACAACAACCTCCCAGTGACAAAAGCAATCACAAGGAAGTTTTTTGGTGCAGCACGATATATCTTTTTGCAACCAATTTCACTTGGTGATACCCAGCCTCCACTTGCAACTGGTTAAGTAAACATGTTTACATAGCGACTGGTGGTTGTCACAAGGCACTTGTTCTCTGGGTCTGCATGACTGAAGTCTTTAAACAACTCGCAAAACTAGAAGGGTGTGCTTGTTATGTGATTATGGGAACTAGGCAACACTACACATCTCAATTATTGATTGACTGATTATTTTGGAGCTCTAATGTTTAATTTTTATCCTGTCGTTTTTGATTAAATGGATTATATTATTTTTGCGACCAATAATGATATTTATTTCAATTTAAAGTCTTCCTATTATATTTTTAATGTGTTGTTTTTACTGTGATTTTTCTTTCTCTTTGCTTTGTGCGCGTTTCATTTAATTTTATTTTTTTTATCTTGCTCTTTATCTCTTTAGATGTGTATTTTTCATATACTAGGATTTGCTTTGACACTGGAAAGCACACTGGACTAACTGCTGTTGTTTGTAAATGTGCTATATGAATAGCCGTGACTTTACTTGAGAAAGATGGAGGAGGAAAAATGGGAAGACGAGGCGGCAACACAGAGGAAAACAGATTAAAAAGAACAAGTGTGGAAAGACAAAAGAACAAATGAAGACAGGAGAAGAGAAAAGCAAAATAAAGGGGGTGAAAGAGGAAAACTGAAAGCAGAGGGGGCCAAATTAGAGCTGAAAAGAGGAGAAAGTAGGAAAAAAGATGGATTGTGTGTGTTGCGTGGAGAGAGAGGAGGGAGGGAAACTAATTGCTACATACTCTTCTTCTTCCAATAAGGAAGAAAGAGTTGAGCTGTAACAAGAGAAGAAGAGGGAGAAACATGTAAAACTGGGATTGAGTTTGCAGGAAGCAGAGAGAAAAATGACAAAAAAAAAGGGGGGGGGGGGGGGGCGAGGTGGGGAGAAAGCTTGTTGGAGTAAGGAAATTAAAAAACTGAAGAAATAGAGGGAAAAAGGTAAGTTGGAGGAGTAAATACACAGGAAAAGTGAGACAGGAGGGGAGGCCTATTCCTCTAGACTCACTACAAAGAAGGTAATTAACAATAACAAAAACCTTGCTTCCCTCACCTACTTCAAATAGACCGCCGCGGGTTCCTGCACAGCTTTACCTTGATGTTCTGCAGCAAGCCAGCGCCCGTGGTGACGAGTTTTACCTTCTTGTGCATTCTGATCACTCCGCCGCTCTCCAGCCCGATTAGGTGGATTAATATTAATGACTTGGCAGTTTTCTCTCTGCTGATCAGAGCTCTCGGTTGACTGGTTCCCAGCGTGGCGCCACACCTTGCTGTAGGTGACTGTCAGGTTTGATTACGCCCAGATTAAGGGCTCTCTTTCCCGCTGCCGTTGTTCGACATACCCAGATAAGCTGCATAAGCGCCAGACGATTATTCACTGTCGGAAAGCATCGAGAGGTGAGACTGTGAGGTTTGACAGCGCAGGAGATTGGCTTGCACTGTAAAAAGTGTCCGGCCAGTTTTAATTACAGAAAGAACCAGGTGAAGCTGAAAGTAACGGGGAAGTCGCCTTTTGCGGTTTAAAAGATGCCACAAGCGTTTCTTTTTTAGTTTATTTTTAGATTGAAGCGCTTTACCATGAACCAGTCGTTGTACACTCCAGGTGTTCCTACTTGAAACAACACTGTCATGGAACGGCCGTGTGCAGGTAGGAACGGTAGTAGGAGGACCCAAAGTGCAGACACTCGGAGGTGGAAAGTAACTCAAACAGTAACAAATTTGCAAATAAACTTACACAGACAGAACACACAGCAAGAAGCAGGTAGATCACAACACAGACAGATGAAAACACAGGGCTTATATACACAGAGGGAGCAATCAGGGAAGGAGTAACAGGAGGGAAACACAGCTGGGGCAAATCAGGCCTAACGAAACAGGGGAAGCAAAACCAGATACATTAACATAAGACATGGGCCTTCAAAGTAAAACAGGAAACATAACACAGACTGAACGTTGTCATGTTTAAATGATGCTCAGTTGGTAGTAATGGGCCCAAAGTGTGCAAAAAAATATGCCCCATACCATTAGACTACCACGAGTCTAAACCATTGATACAAGGCAGGATGCTCTTATGTTGTTTATGCCAAATTCTGGCACTACCATCTGGATATTGCAGCAGAAATTGAGACTCTGTCTCTAAAGTCTGGTGAGTCAGTGTAAAGCCTCAGGTTTCTGTTCTTAGTTGACAGGTATGGCACCTGGTGTGGTCTTCTGCTGCGGTTGAGATGCTTTTCTGCATACCTCGGTTGTAACGAGTGGTTGTTTGAGTTGCTGATTCCTTATCAGCATTACGCAGTCTGCCCAGTCTCTTCTGACCTCTGGCACCAACAACCATGCCACAATTAAATTCACTAAAATCACATCTTCATGTCTAAATGCACTGCGTGGCACCAAGTGATTGGTTGATTAAATAGTTTTGTTAACAAATAGTTAACAGGTGTAACTGCTAAAGTGGCCCATGGGTGTATATTGTAGTGGAGCATTACAGCTTTTTTTAAGTGCTGATTGCACCAAAAAGAAGAATAGAACCCGCCAAAATAAGTAATAATGATAATAATAATTTTAAAAAACAAAACAAAACTGAGAACTCAACCAAATCTAATCTGAAAGAATGAAACCCCACAGCATTGCCACAGAAAAAGCCTGTAATGTGATAGGCCTGCGCAGTTGGTGCAGTGATGGATGGAGCAGCAAGGCTGAAAGGTGCCTTGAAAGGTAAAAAAGCATATCCAGTGTTGAGGGTTGGATGAGGGGGCGCAGTGCATCCACACGTCGCCATTACAGTCATCTGTAACACATTTAAGGCTGATTCAGCACTCCCAAGCTCCAGATAGTCTTTTTTTCTATTTTAACCTCCTTCACATTTGTGGATTTTCCGCTCAGGAGGGAAACATGAGCTGAATCAGAAGACGATGATCCATCTGTACCCTGGGTTAATCTACTGAAGACCAATATAATACTGCGTTGATTATGGATGCTCTCTCTTTCTTTCTGTGACTATTTCTTGTCTTGTACTTGCTCCTACTTAAAGTTGGTACCGCTTATCTGCCATTTAACAAAATTGAAAAACCAGATCATAACAGCTGCCAAAAAGTCCCCAAAAAAGCATAACAAAAATGATGTCCACACAAACGACATCCTACGTAGGTAGAAAAAATAAAGCCAAAGGCTTCAGTTCCTCTAATATCCACTTGATGCTGCCTCCAACATGTTAAAATGTCCAACTTTACAGCAGAAATGAACATCTTTACAGCCTGATAGCAAAAATGATTTTGGTCTCTTTGGATAGTTTCAACTCTCATAACAACAGTATTCTTGGCAAATGTTTTTGTAACTCATCCATTTGGATTTTGCTAAGCCTTAAAGTTGTCTTAACATGGGCATACCAGTTTTGATTGACATGAGGGACTAAACTGGACCTCTGGACCATATCCTTTTGGAATATTTTTAATGTAATTATCTGACAAATTATGATTTGTGTTTTTAGTCCCTTTGCCACAGCTGTATAAAATCAAGCACCTAACCATGCGGTTAGGTTTATTAATGAATAGTTTGTTCTACCCAAAGCCAGTTTCAGCTAACACTAACTTGGAAAACAGTGAAGTATCAAATGCAAGTCATGAGACGAGCATTACTGTCCTAAATTGAGGAGATGAAGTATTTGGGGGTCTTGTTTCTTGAGTGAGGGGAATGGGAGATTGACAGATGGACTGAAACCAATGTCTGCAGTTGATCTACTTGCAGCCATCAACTATGATCATGAACTCTGAGTAGTGACAAACAGAATAAAAACGCGCATTCAAGAGGCAGAGATGAACCTCTTCCAAAGGGTGGCTGGACTAAGTCAGATAGATTGAGGAGCTCGGTCATTCGGGAGAAGCTCAGAGTGAATCTTCCTACACATTGAAAGGAGCCAGTTGAGAAGTAGGCCCCCAGGATAGATTACGTCTCACGACCACGTACAGTTTTAGAGTGAGGTCACCGGGTGATGAGGTGCATACTCCGAGATAGTTGCCAACGTTCTGCTTGAATCATTGACTGCAGAGGTCCAAACCTCCTTTGAGATTAACATTAGCACAAAAACTGTGTGCTGTGAGCTTCATGGCATGTGTTTCCACAACTGAGCACCATCCTGCAGGTGTAATCTGTAGGTGTCAGTTAGTACTAATTGGCAAGCAGGTATCTGCCAATTAGTACTAAGCAGGTCTTTTCGTTGAACTTGTAATACTGATTTTATCCTGGGTTTTGTGTACATGTGTAATAACTAACAGAAAAATCCTGTTTTAATTTTAATCTCTGGGATTTTTTGCTGGTGTATTTCAAATGTCTTTTACTTAAATAAATCTTATCACCATCGCTGCTTAATCAGTATTTCTGCATAATTTGTTTTTGTTTATTTAACAGGGACTAAACATATAGTTAGTCAGGTAAGATGCAAGCATCAGAGCCCAATTTGCAGACCTTCTCCTTAGTTAGATTTCAGAAAGAGTGCTTAAATGAAAGATTTCAACAAACATCAAGATTTATTTATTTTTTCTTCTTAAATCTTATTCCAAGTTTGCAAAACCAAACCAAAATCTGAGACATATCACCTTCTGTGTGACAGGAAATAGCTGCCAATGGGAAAATGGCGCCGCTTCGTTACAGCACTTTGTTATAGATATGAGAATAATTTTTGAAAAACATCCCGGATTATTAACTTAATACCCATTTCTGAGAGGAATTACCTCCTGAGCCGGACCAGTAATCACACTAACGTTGTCGGGTTGTGTTGCGGCGGACCGGCGTTAATCATGTGCATCATCAAACCCGTGGCTCCTCTGAGAGCCAATCATGTATCAGATTGCTTTGGGAGCAAAGCAACAAGGCTGTGCGAGCGAGGTGTCTGGCCACGGCGCCCGGCCTCATCTGTCTTCTTCTCAGCAGGGGGGTCTACCTGACCCCTAACCCCCGCAGAGAGCAGCAACATCCATCACGACATGTTAGGTAATACGGTTAACTACCTCCTTCCCCTGTCAGGACCTGCAGGGGACTGTGGGGCCTGTTTGTCTCCAGGTAGACAATCTTTCTTGCTGCCGTGTATGACAAAGACATTGGGTCATAATAAAGTGATCTGCAGGAGTCGCAGGTGAAAAATGAGCCTCTTCCATCATTGGGTGCTTTGCCAGTTTAGATGTTTTATCCTCCCTCTGAGTGTGTTGAGCTGCTGCTGTCATCTAACGTGTTAAATGGTCTGTCAGGTCTTTGTGAGAGGGAAAGCACACACAGAATGAAAAACCTGTCCTAGAAGTGATTTGTGACTTTATGTTTGTGCATGTAAAATTTTCAGTTTGATCAAATTGAAATAAAGATAAAAAAGAGGTCTGCTTGACAACAAATGAATTTACAATGTTACGTGACATATGTTCGTATGTCTGTTCCCTATCTCCTCCTATTTGTGTTAATACACTACATCTACGCTACATGCGTGTGTGCTTTGTTGATATTACGTGCATGTTATATTTAGGTTGTCATTTATGTTGTCATTACGTGTACGTTAGTTTCTTAGTAGTGATGTGCAAAGCATGAACGAATCGTTCAATACTCGAGAATCACTTTACTGACTCGTGAATCATGATTCACAAGCCCAACTGACTCATCCCTGTTGCTGTTATTAACTAATTCCATTAGTAGAAATATATCTAGCTTATAATTAAAATTGTGGGGAAAAAAACAACAGCCAGTTTCTTAACAAAAACATTGCTGCTCTGAACTGGAAGAAAAAACCCTGAGTAGTAAGCTCACATCAAGACAATAGCTTCTTAGTTCACAGTAGCATCGCTCTACTAGCAACACATTTGAGTTACTCATCCCCTCCCTTCCTGTGCTGAATCGTAGCGTCAACGAATCACTGGGGGTGTCCATATTCATAGGCTGCATCCTCCTGAGGTCGCATTTGTAGACCGATTACATCACAACGACGCGCCGAAGGCTGTCCAAATTCGTAGACTCCTCCGAATGCAGCCGATAAATGTGTCCTTCATTTCCCCAAATTTGAAGGATGGGTCGGGTGTGTCCTTCGTGGCCCACCATATCCCAGAATTCATAGTGCGGCCCAGCCAAACTCCAGTTTCCAGCAATGGTGGGCGCTACTAAGTTTTAAAATTACTCTTAGTAATCTTTCTGGGTCACAAAATAAACTTTTAACATGTTTTCAGGTGAGAATGCAGCTGTGTAAACTTCAAATATCTGCTGGCTTTATCAAGATATCACATATTTGCAAAAGTGCTCTGACGTTTTCGGAGACGTCTGTTATCCACCAGCTCGATAAGTAGCCGGGAGCTCGAGGGTCACTAGAGCCGCCGAGAACGGCACAACTCCCGGCACATCATTTTCAGATCGCCTCGGTCTTTCGCTACACAGGTTAAAGGTAATATATAAGTCACTTAGACAACCTAAAAATGTTATTGTTTGGCTGAGATTAAAGTTATTAGATTAGATAAAACTTTATTAATCCCCCAGGCGGTTTTCACACAGCTGAATAAACATCAAACAGAAAACTGATTAAACAGAAGTGTGAGATGGTCGAGAATTTACACCAGTGTCCTGTTATATTTTAGATAGCAAGGAGCAGACAGCTGAGTTCATTAAAGTCCACTGAGACAGCGGTGATGCTAATCAGAAGGCTAGACCGTCCAATTTCACAGCCGTTTACTTCCGGCCTACCCGACCTTCTGAGGACCCGGCCCACGTAGACCGCGAAGGGCGGGTCCTCAGGAGGATGCAGCCCATGAATTTGGACACGACTACTCACTCACTCACGCACCCCCCCTCACCCCTCCTGACTCACAGCTTCTTCTTCTTCTTGGTTGGCAACCAATGTTAAGGCACATTACCGCCCCCCGGCTCACAGCTCAGTGGACATTTAGATGAGAAAATATATATTTGACACATTTGAGGAAAATGCTAATAAAATAAAATAACAATAAATAAAATAAATGTTCCCTTTATAAGTCTTAATTTTTTTGCTCTTTTTTGCTCTACAAAAATAGTTGTTTGTTTTTTTCAATCATCTTGGCAGTAGGATATACATGAAAAAAGAAACAAATTAAGTTTGAGTGAAACTGTAAATTTTTTGCACTCTCTGGCCAACTGACTCAGTGACTCAAATGACTTAAAAACCACAATTCATTTTGGTGAGTGACTCATTCAAACTCGATTCAGTAAAAATAATCGAATTTACCATCACTATTTCTTAGTAGTCGTAATGAGAGCCTTAGGATTTTGATTTTATCAATAGTAAAATTCATAATGGTAACATTAGGTAACATGGCTAGCATGACATTACTCATTGGTTCGTGAAATCCAATTTAAAATTTTTGTTGCCATTTCCTCCTTGGTTTTCATGTTAATTTCATGCGCAACACATGGTATGTTCATACAGTAGTGAATTGGTAATCACAAAAAAAGCCCCACCCTTAAGCATACTGCTATATGGTCAGTTTACTTAATTGTCTAAATTTAATTAGCCAGAAAAAAATAACCAACAAATTTCTGACGTTACTCATGTGAGAAACGAAACAAATGAAACTAATTTGTCTGTCATGTCGTGTATCTTAATGATACAAATGGGAACAGGTACTGTTGGTGTTCTAACAACATTTTTACTGAGTTATTGAAACCAGTAGTTCAAAAACGTATTTTCTGAGTTTTTTCTTGTAACATTTTGTCGTTCTTTTCTTGCAAATTTACCCAGCATTTTTAGAGTTAGCTATTTTTTTTCTCATAAATTCGCAAGATTGTTCCTTGTGATGTTCTTGGAATTTTTTTTAAATAGCATTTTTTTTAATTAACATTTTTACTTTTTAAATTAAGAAGCTTTTAGTAAGTTTACCAGTTGTTTCCATACATTTGCTAGTTTCTTTCTCATTCATTCGTTTAGCATTATCTATGTAAATGTTTTATTTTCTCTCATATATTCTGTCAGTTTTTTTTTTTAATTTACCAATTATTTTCATAGAAATTTGCAGGTTTTTTTCACATAAATGTTCTATTCTTTTCCTCATAAATTCACACTTTTTGTCATAAATGTTGACCTTTTTTCCTTTTAAATTTACCTGTATTTTTTTTCTTTGGAAAATAGCCACTTTGTTGTGTTTTTTCTGGTTGTTGTGAAAATTCAGAACTGGAGGTCTTTGACAGCAGTTTTTCACTCATAGTGACTCAGATTAGCAAATTATTGCAGCTTGAAGGACAAAAACAACATATTGTCACCCAGTTCTGTAGGCTGTCCTCTAACTGGGAGTATATTTGCTTATTCGGCATGTCAGCTCATCTGTACAGAACAGGTCTGTGCAACTTATGGTGTCAAGAGCAAACGGAAGAGGTCATTTGAGGCTTAACTAATGTACTATTTAGTCACTTTGGCTTTTTGGGCTACTTGGAGACCTACTTTTAAAAACTTTTTTTTTTCACTGATTGTTTGTGTTCTGTCACCAGTGTTTGGTTAGTCACAAATCATCACTAGGTCTGAAGCTATCAGTGATCTCATTGATATTTTTCCCAGATAAACATATCTGCAGCGTGATGCTACAGTATGCACAGAGGACTTTAAATTGATTGTGTGCAGTTTCACTGGCTTAGCATCTGGCGCTCGTGATAATCCCCCTTCTGTACTGCATCAGTCGCACGTATTGATGAAGCACTCAGGGCTGTAGTACTACATTTACTCGGCACATTAGCCCATTACAGTTATGGGCAGGCGAGTAAGTAGAGACTCTTTACCTGAAGAGGGATCATTTGTGTGGAGAGAAGCTGTTAAGAAGCACGTGAAAACACAGGCTCAAATATTTATATTGATGTGGTGATGGATAGCCACGCATATATACTTAGATAAAATAAATGATTGTTTAAGGTTGCTTAAAAGCAGGCTAAAAGAGATTTGGGTGCTTAGCAGCATGGCAAAGCTTCTCTTTGTGCTTAATAATACTGTAAAGGCTTTCACTCTGTATAATTTACAGTAATTATTTGCAGTTCCTACATGTGGCCTATCACATTGAAAATCATCTTGGAAAGGTATATAAGCTATACGTTAAACACCACAAACATGTAAGTGATAATATGGAATTCCTTGTAATAAATCAGTGAAATTGGAAACCTGTTTCCAGACATTCACATTAAGCAAATGTTTACAATACCTACTTACACTCATAGTCCTGCCAGAAGGTTGGAGACTTGAAACACAATTTCCTGCATCAATAGCGACACAATTGCTGCGCGATGGAAATTTAATTCCAAAATGACATAGATTCTTGATAACCTTGCTTTTATCCAACCAGAATTGAACCAGTTGGTATCCAGTTGAGTCGAGCCGCCTGTTGCAGAAGTGCTTCACGGTTGAGTTCATCATCGATTGATTGCAACATGTTGGTAGTCTGTCTGCGGTTAAAAATTAGATAGCAATTATTTGCAAACCTTCACCGGCCAGTCTGAGAGTGGTTATGGGTAGTCAGAGTTGGACTGTGATTGTCTGGAGACAGGTTGCCTCCCAACTGTGCAATCGCCTTGTGATAGGAACTATTTGCCGATAGATTGAGGGTGCTGCACATTCAGGCTCTGGGCATTCAACTGGTTGCCCCAACTACTTGCAGACTTGCAATTTGTTGCTGAATGCAATAAAAATAAAATAGATAATTAATGCAATCACTTGGCAACCATAATTTTTTTTTCTAGTTGCAAAGAGGTTGCGGTTTACTGTGACAGAGTTATTAAATAATTTGTGAAACTAGCAACTGAGACCATAAACCTGCTAGGAAAGCCTTTGCTGGGGTATTAATGGTGGTAGAAGTTGACTTGTATCCAGCTGCCTTTCTCTTTTGCTTCTGGCTTTCTGCTAGAATGAAGGTTTAAGGCACCACAGCACCACCTTAACTCTTTCCTTCATTTTTCCTTCATTCTCTCCTGGCTGTGGCTCAAAAGATAGAGCAGGTCATAATCAGAAGGATGGTGGTTTGATCATCAGTCTGCATACCTGAGTATTATTATGTGTTTACTGCAGTGTGAATGTTAGATAGAATGCACTTAGATTTATGACCTGTTGTATGTGAGTGCTCATGAAGATTGGAAAAGAGCTGTAAAAGTTACTACTGTCTAGACCCCATCCATCTTTGAAATACAAATATATAGTAAAATAAATTAATCTGAGTGGACCCATACATACTTTTATCAGCATATTTTTTTCATAGAGAAGTTGGACCTCACTGTATCCTGTATCCTAAAAAAAGGTTGAGTTTTTTTAATATCTCTAATTTCGTCTTTCAGAACAAACATCACTTAAAAAAGTGACCCTAGACGACCTCAGTTTCATCTTACGAACAGCATCTTCTCACTGATAACAGATAATTTTTTCCTGCGGCGCTCCTCTTCCTCCAGATAGATACATAGACTGTTTTGACCTTTTCAAATATTAAACACCATCATCTTTGCACAGATTTCTATAAATTGCCATTTTGATGCATGGTTATGTGCGCTCAGGGGCGTCTCGCACTGAAATGTTGTGGAAGCGCGCTCAGTCAGGGGAGTCTTTCCTGTTTGTTGTGTCAATAAACGGGCACCTAAGGCCCTTCAGGAATCTGACTAACACCACTTGATCTGTGGAGCGAAGACCATTAGGGGCAGGTATATTGATGGCATCGCACCACCGCGGCGCAGCTCTTCTAGCGTGAGGCAGCATCCATGCCAAGAGGACACTTGTTCGCTGTGTGTTTCCAATCACTCGCAGGCCGTGCCGAGACGCCTAATGCCTTGCACTCGGCCTAACGGCGCATGCGCCACCGACGCAGCCTGCGTCCCATCGGGTGCAGTTCGGCGGCTCGGGGCAGATGGGATACAGGCGCCGGGAACAGAGAAATAGGGGGAGGATTCGAAGGGGGCAAGTGTATGCGCTGCTTCTGCCCATCCGTGCATTCGACATGCCATCCAGAGACCCCCTTTTGTGAACTGCCCACACTTCATTAGGATGCCAGGATAATGGCCAACAAGCACGCGCCGTGACACCCCATTTCCTGTGCACTGAGTTCTCCAACCACGACAGATGTCGGCAGTCCTGCCACCGCCGCCGCTACCAGGGGCCCCTCCACTTCCTGTCTGCTTGGCCGCGCCACCGTCCCACCGCCAGTGGGAAGAAGGGGCAGCCGGGACAATCGTAGACAGGAGGAAAAAAAAAGAAAGTGCACTGCTGCCAGCTCTTAATGAAAGGGAGATGCTGTGTGTCGTTTTTTGTTGTGTTTTAGCAGATAGTTTTCAAATCTCCCTTTTGGAGTTAATAGCTGATTTGCTATTCACGCGCCTGGGATTACAACACAGCAAAGGATCATTATGCTTCGCCCCCCACACCCCCATCTCGCCGCCGCCACCCCTCCAAAATCCAAATGATGTATCTGTAGACAAAACATAAACAGATGTTTCAGTGGCTGTTAGGTGTCCTCACCGGGGATGTGGACAAGCAGGAGGAGAAGGAGGAGGCGGAGAAGGGGGTGATCAGTCGACATGTGTGGGGACAATGCCGCTTTAAAAGGTGTTATTATGGTTTTCGTGGCGTGTGCACCGGTAATGACGGCGGGGCCGGATTTTAGAGTGCTGTCACATCGGGAGAGAGGGAGCAGGGGCCGCGGACCGAGGCTAATGGAGGCAAAACAACCTCCAGCTCCTGCCCCTGCTGTCCAAAAATCGGCTTTTAGAGGGAAAAACAGGCCACCTCTCGGCGCTCGCGCAACACGATACATCAATACAAGAAGCAATTTAACCCCCCCCCTCCTCCTCATTTTAATATGCATCCTAAAAAAAATAAAAATACAAACCTCTCTTCTTCCTCCTCCCTCCTCTTCAGAGTTTTGAACCCCAACCAGATTTCAGCAGCACGGGGTTGGTTTTTTTCCTTTTGGGGGGGGGGGGGGTGTTGAGGATGCAGGAGGAAATTGTTGTACATTTCCTGACAAATTGAGTTAAACGGACATTAAGTAGGGCTTTAAGAAAACAAATGGTCGTCTTTATCACAGGTGGACACTGATGGCTTAATGGGGGCCTGTGAGCTGATCGTATCACCGCCTAATGGCTTGACAGGATGCATTAAGGTTTTTGTGTAAAGAACCGGGCGAGCGGGGGCCAGGCGGGATGGCGAAAATGCAGACCTGTCAAGTGCTGCGTGTGTGCCCCCTCACTCCTCCTCACCCTCCTTTTTTTCTGTGTGTGCAGGGAAGCAGATGTTTGTGTATATACGGTGGACTGGCAGAGGGAGGCCGGCAGCAGATGCCTGTACCGGTGCCAAGGTTCAGGATTGTACAGACGGTACATGTTCAGCGAGAGAAAGCTGCCCTCCCTCTGCCATAGGTGCCCCCCACCCCAGCTGAACGCCACCCCCTCCCCCTCCTGCTGCTTAACCACCACACAGTCCGACCCCTTTTATTTATTCATCTATTTGTTGAATTATTTACTCATTCCATCGTTTGTATGGCCATTTAACGACCCGCCCGGAGGCACGGGAGACGATGGAGCGTTTACTTTGGGGACAGATGACCATTTGCTTCATTTATTGGGGAAAATAAAAACAAATGCTCGAACACTATGGGCCTTTATGGTGTGTGCTAAAGAGGTGAAGAGCCCCGGCCCAAATTATGACCCTCAGTTGTATTAATGAAATCCCCCCGAATTACAGTCCAAACCGCTGCTATGACTGGATATTTAATAGGAAATAACCAAAAATCAGAGAGGAGGGACACCTCTTTAGTCAGTTTTGGTGACTTTAAATGAATATTTCAACTCGATACATTAAAAACACTAAAGAAGTGTCCTCTTTCTCTCAGTTTCTTTAAAAACACTTTAAGATTTTGCGTTTTTACGTGTTATTTCGTGAACTGTAACTCATTATCAGTCTGAGTACAGCATGTTATTCATATCTGGATGTTATCAGCTCCATTTAATGTCCACATATCAGCTGTTATCCATCCCATACATCTTGCCATTAGGAGCCTTCCTCTACCTATTAGCCTATCAATTTGCACACTCTCACCCTTAACCCAGACTAACCACGATGCCAGTGTCAGATTAACAAAGAACAACACATCATTTAAATCTGGTGACCTGATTGCTTCCATTTTCATACCCAGATCTGGGTTGAAGAGGGCAATGGTCTCAGGAGAGACGTCAAGGCCTCCTTCTCAGTCACCACCTCTTCCAGCTCTTCTGTGGGGACACTGAGGTGCTCCCAGGGACTACCTCGGGGTCTCCTTACAAAATCAAATTAAAAAGCTTTTGTAATTATTTCTTGTAACCACCCTTTCAGGGCCTTACCTATGTCCTATGTTCTCTGATGCACTCATGTCTGATCATGTCCAGCCTGGTCACTCCAAACCAAAATCTTAACATCATCAACTTTACATCCATCACACTCATCTCCACCCACTGCAACCTGCTGCACTGTCTTCTGCACTCTCATTACATTGGACGGTTGACCCCAGGTATTTAAACTCACCTCTTTGAACACCTTCCCGATTAGTTTATGGGCTCATTCACTCGTTTTGGGCCTTATTGTTATTTTGTTCCTAAGGAGGACGTAGTATACTCTCTATGTGAGATGCTGTAGATATCTAATGTTCTTTGAATAAGTGCATACAAATCTCCATTATATCCTAGTTCACGCAGCTCTGTGGTTTGTCTGGTGAGGTTTTTCTGACAAGCTTGATGCTTAAATGTAACCTAACAGCATGTGAAAAGGTAGGAAAGTCCAAAAAACGCTAGTGTTGATTGTATTACACAACTACAGCCTCCTAATGTGGACTTTTGTTGCCCTTTTTAACCTGGAAAAACACCATGTGTGGCTTCCTGTAAGAAGGGTAGATCAGCTTGGATTGAATCAGGTGATGAACTAGCTGACAGTAACTGGAGGAGGCCTCATATCAACTGATAGCAGCCATTTAAAGCGTATAGAGGCAGCTCCTTTATTTGAAAGTATTTATGGTTTTTAGGGAGAACATAATATAAATCAAGCACGCTGGAATAAAGCTTTTGTTCGGGTCTGGCGTTCACCTTCACCCACACAAGCATCTTCCACTGCGGCAAGGTTCATCTCGTCTCCTTATTCTTTTGTTATTATCATCTATTGAATGAAAGCACCAAAGTGTCAGAGCAATAAAAAGAACACCTCAGCCTTTCATTACGAGACGCTCCTGCACGTGTTAAGGTGGCGATGCGTTTTGTCGACACTGATAATCCCTCTGAGCGCCTCTTGCTCGCTCTTACACGCCATTTCCCAACACGGCGGAGGATCACAGCCTCTCCTCAGACGCCTCCCTGTAGTTTTGACTTGAAGGAGGAACTTTCTTTTTTTCCTTCTCTGCCTTCCCTCCCCTCGTCTTCCTCTTCCTCTCCCCCTCCCGTCCTTCACTCATTTTGCTTCCCTGCTTTGGAAGGAGAGCGAAGGTACAGCTTGTTTTATTAACATCAAAAGCGCCTGTGGGAGACGGTGGTGATCAAATTCCCCTCTAATTAAAATGAACCTTAGTTGAGAATGTTGCGCTGTTTAATATGTACAGAATGGTGCTGATTGCACAAAGCGGCTCCTCCTTTTGTTGGCGCAGATAATGCGGGCCCCTTCGAGACGCCGACGTGGGCGGAATGAGCGTACCTAGCGCATCCTCTCAATATGGGTGATGTCCTCATCGCAGCGTGATGTGAGTCTGATGTCAAATCGGGCCGGTGAAGCCTGAGCCTCACCTCGCCTTTAATTTGCAGGGTGATTGATGGACCTGGAGGCAATGTTGCAGAGCGATCAACTCTCGTCTAAGGTTGCCTCCTCGCCCTTTTACTGAGCCAGTGCTGCTTGGCAGCCTTCCCCTTGTCCTTCGCTCCCAGGATGCTTCCAGAGTTTCAGAGAGTTCAAGTTCACTTTGCACTTTGTTCTTGTCTTGTGATGTGAACATCGCCACAAAGGGTGAAGTTGTACTCCTGAAAGCTTTGTGTCGTTTGAGCTCAAAGACTAGGCGTGCCGTTGTCTGAATTCAGGAGTAGGCCGCGTGTTTTAGAGAGCATTAAAAGAACAAAACTAATCTACAGGAGGTCGGGAAAGGCTGGCCATCCTCTAGAATTTCAAGTGATGGCTTGAGGAGCTGTCATTTCCTGTTGTCGTGCTGACATTCTGAATGTTTGAACTCCGCTACGGACAACAGAAATCGAGCACTGAAAAGGCCACAGAGTCAACAGATCCGCTGAACTCTGTGCCAAACCACATGTGACGGCTAAGTTAATCTGATTGTAGGTGATGTCATCCAAACTCAGAAAAGCAAAGAGGTTAAAAATCCATATCATTTCAGCTCCAGTAAAATGATCAGTGTGGCTGTTCTGTCAGGTGTTTCAATGAAAATATTCATGGAAACGAGGATTTACAAGTTTAGCAGTAGGCTAACTAGGTAGCTACAATCTAGAGGTGATATCAGAATCAGAATACTTTATTGATTCTGAATGATATAGCACATTATGACTGACTTCTCTGATTAGAAATGAGTGCCTCAGAGGGAGAGCTCAGGTTCAGCAGTTTGTAGACAAAGCAAGGCTGAGATGGTTATATGTATGTATACTGGACAAAGGGTGATTAAGATGGGGATGCCAGGCAGGAGGAAAAGAGGAAAACCTCCAAGAAGGTTCATGGATGTAGTGAAGGAGCACATATTGAGGGTTGGAGGATGCTAGAGATAGGGTGAGATGGATGCCTGATGATCCGCTATGCCGGACTCTAAAGGGAACAGCTCAAAGAAGAAGATACACGTTTAGACTTCTCGAGCTTGCCTACATTTAGCCCAGGGTCAGCATAAATTTCATATGTTCATGTTCATGAACACAAACTGAGATGCTTTTTTACGACTTACTGTAATATTTCTATAGGAAGTATATTTTGCATCTTCATCCCGTCTGTTGTCCAGATTCTGAAGCTGGCACGTGGCACCATGGTAACTGAGAAAACTGAGTTGGAAACTGAGTCGAAAAAGTGGCAGTCACTTTGTTTTAACCTAAACCATGATGCCTTTTCTAAACTTAAAGAAGTAGTTTTAAAGGTGTTTATAATGTTTCTGTTATGTGGAAGACTCAAACTCAGTCTGTGGTATAAGCTAGGACACAATACGTTTCCGTGTCAACCTCTCAAACACCCAGATTGGGACATTTTCACTGGAAAGTATTAATTTTGTGTCCAGTCACACAGTAGATTAGAGGTCAGTCGCACAAATTTCCATGATGAAAGACTGCAAGCTGCTTTGCAACCCAGTTCCTGCTTTTCATGCATAAAACTCAATCTTTGTCATGCTTTCTGCTCTTGATGTCTGCTTTGTTCTGTGCTGGGGTCTTTCTGCTCTTCAACCCCTAAACAGGACAGAGCCAACCACCCAGATATTTTGACTAAAGCAGCCCTGCCTGAACAGTACTATGAGTATGAAACCAGTTTGATGATAAGTCTTGCAATCCTCTCTGCATCATTAATTAGGAGTCGTCATCATGACATCATACAGTCCTGCTGAACTGTGGAGATTTTGATCTCTAAGTCGGTTCTTGCTTGTCCATTAAAGTCAGTAATTGTGATGAGTCACTTCGGGTCTCAGGGAGTTTCTTCTACGCCTGCAGTTTGCTCTACGTTCACACAGTTTAGCCGCTCCTTGTGACAAGAAAGTTAGATTTTTTTTGGACTGAATATCGATGCTCCTTCATCTTTCTGGACGTCACCTCCTGCTCAGGGGCTTAAGATTCAAGTTTGGGGCTCTAGTTATGATGGTGCAGGGTTTGCAAATGGGTGAGACGAGGGATACAAATTCAATTTAGGTGTTGCTGCCGATCAATGACAGCAATCCAACCTTGATCTCAGGTTATGAATACCTGAGCAGATGTTGCATGTGACGCATACAGATGACGCGCACAACAAGTCAAAGAAATCCAACTCCTGGTTTGGAGATTTAGTTGCAAAGCATCGAATTAAAGTATTTTGTTATGTAAAGTTAAAGGCACAGCGTGGCCTTTGACCCTTACACTGGCAACAAAAAACACAAGAGGGGACACTGAGAGTATATATATACATGTATGTATATAGATATATATCTGTGATATGCAGGTTGCTGTCAACCGATATTGATCAATCATCTGATCATTGGCACACATATCAAGGTTAATTATTCCAACAAGTACAACAAACAAATTTCCCACGTGTGGGACTAATAAAGGTTATCTTATCTTAAGTAACAGAAAATGATTCTACTTTCTGGGCAAGTCCTTGTTTATAAGTGAAAAAAAAAAGTTACAACTAGGCCCGAGAGTTAGAAACAAGTCTAAAAAACATGAACTGATAGGAATACCAATATAATCTGACAGATGTTTACTTTACCCACATCATTTTAGGCACCATTTTCGCGACTGGTATGATCGAAAGCCTTAGAGGACTCTGACAAGCATGTAAACACACACACATGGTGATTTACACAATTTGAGGTCAGAATTATTTGAATTTTTAAACATAATTAGCCTGAAAACTCCACTAGAACCTCCACAGACACCTTCATCTGGTGTTTACATTGGTTTTTTTTGTTTTCTTTTGTTTTCTTTCTTTTGTTTACAGAAAGACAAATAATTAAAGGTGCCACACAACTTTCAAAAAAAAAAATGTACAGAAAAAAGTGTAATAGAGGAAAAAGCAACACCAATGACAGTCTGATGTGTTAGTGTTTACAAACTAAGACCCACATGGAAATCTACCGTGACAACTGAGGCAATACTAATCTGCAGCATAGACTGTAAATAAAAGATGGACAGGTGTTCAACTCACTGGTTGAACACCTGCTCCAAAGCTTCAAAGTTAGCATTCTGGGCACCTCTAAGTTGGTTTACTGGATCCAAAAGTGGCCACATGTGGACTTGAAGGTACTGCACTGAGTTATCAGCTAGTGCTACCCACCACATGGCCCTCACCAGATCAGGGTTGGCATCCATGTGGCATGGGTTCCAAGCCCTTATATGCTAAAGTAAGTGTCTTCCTCCACGCTTTGTGCCTGCTGAGGTCTTGGTTGGATTGCTCTTCGTCAGGGTCCTCCCCTTTGACCTTACTGCCATGGCTAACTCTACCAGGAGCATAAACACTAGACTGCATTCCTCCTGGGATTTCAGGACCACACAAGCTTCTCCTACACAACAATTAGCACACACTATTAAAATGCTGGACTTTTTCGCACTTTAAAGTACAAAACTTTTTCGAAGCCACAATTGGAGCCAGAATCGACCGTCCCTAACCCTAACCGGTTGAGTGCTACCATTATTTGACAGATATTACTATCACTACTGTTAAAATTGTCCAGAATGCACCAACACCACGAACATGGTCATAAGGTCCAGTTAAGTGACAATCAAAATCAATCAAAGCCACACCAAGAACAAAGTCCACTCCATGTAGTGCTGTAAGAAGAGCAGATTAACTACAGAGACTCTACTGTAATGTGGGACATTTTTTGGATGTGGAGTTTTGGAGCCAGCCTCTGCTAGACACTGGAGGAGCTGCAGTTTTTGGCATTTACCAGGCCCTAGAGGCCCACATAGAGGTCAATCCACAGCACCTGGGCTCCGTTGCACGAGGAAAATTCAGTGGCTTGCTCTAAAATCCAGAAGGCTATAGACTCAAAGGGATCCATCGTGAAACCGCAGAGAATTTTAATGTCAGAAACCAGCAGCACAGCTATCCAAGACACAGATTGGACATTCTGTATTTGATTAGAAATGAAGGATAATTTCCAGGTCATCTAGAATCATTCTGGAAGAAAACTCTTTGTTTGTGTTTGTGAACATTTGTTAAATGTGCAGCACATAATCGGCACACATTCAGCCTGAGTGGATTCCTGCAGCCTCAAATCCAGGCTTTGCTTTTTCTTTTTTTCTTTTTTTTTTTACAGCCGTCCCACCCTGCTGTCAGACTCTGGAGCAGGTAGCCTGCACTCCATTAAACAAACACTGTGGCCCCTCACTTTTATTTGACATTTTATTTGGCTGTGACAAACGAGCAGCAGTTGGATTATAACATAATTTGTCTCCTCTTTATTACCGGCACAAAGGACACCATTCATTAATTATTCTGCCGTTGCCGCTCAACACTAACTGGAAAGGTCCCTCTTTGGACAGATGGCGAGGACAATGTTATTTATATCAATCAGTCCAAAATGTTCAGCGAGGATTACTATTCCTTGGACTGCTTTGATTTATGTCTCTGCACCTCACCCCATACCCAACCTCACCGGCTCCTGCAGGGACACTTTAATCGAATGGGAATTGAAAACAGACTCGCGAGGCAGCAGTGTGTTTCGCCATGTTTATTTATACATTTCCCTTTTCTGGTTTTTTGCAGCACAAGTCTTCTAAACTAAACTAGCCTTTCTGTGGTTTCTTATCAGGGAAGAGGTACTTTTAACCTGCACAGACTCAGCGAATCCATCACTAGTACCTGCATGGGGATGAATAGCAGCTGTAGGTAAGTGCTTTTTATTTATGCAGAGGGGTTTGTTTATTTTAAAAGATATTAAAATGCCTGTCACAAAACATTAATTCAATTTAAATATGATTGACATCCAGGGCCATACTAACTAAATTCAGGGCCCTAAATGGCCCCCGCACCCACCACACCCGAATCTGGAAAGAAACAAGGAAAAAAAGAAACCCAAAAAACAGGATACAGTAAATTTACAAAGTTATTGTTGAATTAATGCAGAAATGCCTGAGATTGCAGTTGCTTTAATAGAACCGCTACCTCTCTGCTATGCTTCACATTTGCTAAATAATAGCTTTTCATGTAGCGCTGGTGCCTTTTGGACATTTTAATGTATTTTACATTTAATATGTTATGATTAATAATTAATTAATATTAATTGTAGTGAAGGTAATTGTGCTAATAGAAAGTCCAAGAAGTCTGAGTTCCAGTTTTACTGAGCGCTTTTTCTTTGGACATCTGGAAACTGCAGTTCCTCTAACAGTCACTTGAAGCTGCTTCCAAAAGTGACGTGATCCCCACAAATCCCCATTTTAAAATGTTCACATTTACAGTAGAAATAAATAAGTTTGCAAACTGTTGTTGTAAATGTTTTTGGCCTTTACAGCTAAATTTATGACAGTTGTACTGTGGGTCGATTTTGTTAAAGATTAAAGTTAAGTGCGTAGCCTGGTCATGGAAACTAATGGATGCTAACCAGACTTAGCATCCCACCATTTCTTCCAAATATAGTTGCTTCTGAAAAAGATTTTTTGGTGGCAGCCAAAATGCTAAATAGATCTGACTTTGTTACATGAGTGATAAAAGAGATAAGATAAACCTTTATTAGTCGCACATGTGGGACATTTGTTGGTCACAGCAGAAAGTGGATAGTACAGTAAGTTAAGAGCAGCAAAAATTAAGAAAAAAACAACTATACAAAACAGAATAAAATAAAATACTATATACAGTAGAATAAAGTACTATACAAAATAGAATAAAATACTATGTTGTACACAGCAAATCCAGCATGTCCAAATTAACACTGTCGGATTTGATTTCAACACTATTAAAGTGTCTATATGGGTCCACACCAAACTAAAACTAAAATACTCAAAGAGTATTTTAGTTTAATATGTAAGAGTTATCTTCTAATTCATTCTAAAAAGCGGGAATTTTACTGTTCTGAACTTCTAGAAATTTCTTTTGGAAATAAACATTTACTAAAAAGACGCAATGGTTTTTGAAAAACATTTATTCTGAACTGTGACCACAATTTCAAAACATTTTCTGAAAGATGTAACAGTATACATGTTCTCACTTTCATTAGAATTTTGTTTATCAAAAGGTCTGACATGGTAAATGCAAATAACAGCATTCTCATCACTTATTTCTTCAATACAATATGCATGTCCTTCATTCATCTCTTTGTGGAACTTCAACGCACTTCTGCTCTCCCCCATATTCCATCTTCACAAGCATATCCTGTGCGGAGATTGAATAAAAATTAGTTGAGACTAATTAATGGCACAAATAATCCAGTAAACAATTGCAGCACAGTAAAAAAAAAAAGGAATCCTCTTTGAGCCATTACTTGTATAAAGTACTTTCCCAAAAGACAAAGACACAGGCAACAGGTAATACTGAACTGAATGTAAAACCTCAACCTTTTCAATTTTTACCTAAACCATGTGCACAAAACTGTGGAGGGATCTATGCTAACGTAGAATCCAGTCAGGACGTCTGCTACTGCTGTTTGCTCGTTTTGGGGTTTTTTTTGTTTGTTTTTTATGGGCGATCGTTTTCAGGCTTCAAGTAGCACCATTATACCAACATTTCACATTCTAGACATTGTTTTAGGTGTATTTGACCAAAAGTTTGACTGAAAATTCACATGCAAGCTTTTTTCAAGGCTGTGGTATTTGCCCGCAAACAATACCTTTCAGCTAGCTAAAACAGAATATTATGCTATCACCGAGCAACATGGCTAATGCCTTTCACACAGCTTTGTCTCAACTCCAAAGAGCCACAGAAGTAAAAGCTCATAATAATAATTGAAACAATCTTTGAAAAAATGACTTACCAAGCATGGCAAACAACTCAAATATGTAGAGCAAAATGTTCTGAAACGGCTTCACTTCAGCTTCGATTGGAGCCGTGCTGGGGGCGGAGTCTGTGAATTTACTCTAGTGGTGTCATAGCCCCTGTAGGAGTTCAGAGTTAAGAGGTCAAGAGTTAATGTTTCCATTGTAACACCTCCAGATTTGACATAGAAACACTCATTTTTTACACTCGATTTTAACTACTATCATTTTACACCTCAGAGTTACATTAAAAGAATGTGACTCTACTTAGAGTAAAATTAACTCTACTTTTGCAAGAAGACTACTAACACCAAAACATTTAACACTTTTGAATTTGCTGTGTACCAGAAAAACTGTACTTGATAATATTGCATATCAGGGAGAGGGGGTGAAGGTTATCTTTGTGTATTAGATATGTGTGTGTGTCTGTCTGCACATGTGTTGTCATTTGCAAAGCCTTTGTTGTAGAGTCTGACAGCAGACTCCATAGTGACATCATGATACGGTGATGTCGCCGTAGTTATGTCCATCTTTTATATACAGCCTAGGTTATTGTGTCAAGAGTGTATGTTTTGTATTCTCAAAGAGATGAGGATTACCCACATTGCAATACTTCACGCTCTCACTTTGATAAATCCCATTTACACTGACATCTTTTGGATGATTTGCATTTCCAGGCAGTATTTTGGCGGGTTTTCACTTGGAAACGCACCACTCACAGAGATTCACAGAAATGCTATCCTGATGATTGTTGTGCGTTTAGAGTACCTTGTTTTGTGTGCTTGTGCATGCAGTCATAGCAGCTGTCATTATGGTTTCTCGTACCAGATTCACAAATTCTTGTTTTTGCGCTGTTGACCTTTTCTCGCATTTGTCAGGTAGCTGTATCTGATTCTGATGAGTTGAAATGTAAACCCACACTCAGCAGCTTGTAGCAGTTAGAATAATAAATCTCGGCTGAATAACGTGCTCGTTGAGTACAAACAGAGACAGCCAGGTCTGGCACTGACACCGCCTCCAACAACTCATCATTACCTTTCTTCTCTGCATGCAAACCAGTCCCAGAGCAACACTTGGTAGCTGGGCGCCGCGATTTACGTGTCTGTGTGGAAAGAGAGGAGAAAAAAAACTATATTTTGTAATGAATACCATTTACGGAGTAATTAGTTTTATGCAAACTAGTGAAGATGAAAGCAAAAATCTTTATAAATTATGAATCATGTTATAACTTATCAGGGGTGCTTATCATCGAGTTAACGCACCTCCCCGTTAATTAAAAATGTTCACACAGAGTCAAAGGAGGGAGATAGTTTGCCGGCAGACTCATCAGGTAGCTGCATCTCCCAGAAAACCAATTCTGAAGGAAGTCTTTGTTCTTGCTGCCTTTCAAATCTCAGATCAGGGCCAGGGCTGGGCCGAGAGAGGTAAACAACAACAAGGCTGCAGGACGGGAAGACCATCGCCGAACACTGGCGAAGCGTGGGCAAAATTTCAGCCTGACAGAAGCCATGAGCTCTAGGTAAAAACCACCCATTCCCCCCCCCCCCCCCCCCCCCCCCTCCCACGCCGCCTCCCCAAATCGACATTCTTCCAAACATTTGCCCATTGACTAGAAAAATCTCCCCGGGCCCCTGATGGTCCCTGGCTCGGTGTGAGGATGCCCAGGCGCTACAGCAACGCTCATAAAAACTCAATTCATCAAGACGAGTGTAATTTGCTCCGAACGGAAAGCGCCACAAAAGGGGGCGAGCTTGTCAGCGAGACAGGTGGCTGGAGATCTCACTCTGATACTGAGCGATATGAATAATAGATTCTGCTAAATGTACGCCAGGACCCGGGCTGTAAACACAGCTGCCTCCTTTCCCTTCCAAAAGAACAGCTTGGCTGGATGAGAAGCCCGAGCGCTCTGCCTCCACCTGAGGACTGGGAGGTGGTGGTGGGGAGAAAGGGGGGCGATTAACTAATCAAATGCATGGGCTAAATAGGAGGCAAGGAGAGAAAAGAGGAGACAGACAAAGGGAGGATGTCGGGGGGGAGAGAGGTGTAAGTCAGAAGGTTTGGCCTCGCCGGTTTTGTTCGAGCACCGAGGAGCACAAAGGATGCTGCTTAGTGGGAAATTGATGTCAGTCTAAACATTTAAAGTATGAACTCTGTGTGAGTGAACAATGGACTGTTTTACTTTAAAAACTAGACTTTTAATATGAGCTGTCAGACCCCTGCAGTGTCCCGTCTGATGTCAGCTTTGTAGCTTTCTTGATTAATCCCAAACTTCTGCCACACAGAGATCCACAAACTGTCGAGTAAACACTACTATTAAGTCATAAAGTCAGATAATGAGCAGGAATCCTCCTCCACATTCAGTAGGTCTGCGTACCTTACAGAAACTAGCAGGTCATTAGTGCCATTCACTGAGGAAAGTACAAAAATAATACAGGTGGGAGAGGCTGTAACATTCAGAGAATAAGAAAAATTGTCAAGATTAAAATGATAAATTGAAGAAGAGAAAACTCATATGTGTGAGGACAAACTTGAATATTTTGCTAAATTATAACAAAATATTTCCAGAAAAAAGGGGAAAAAAACACACTTTACAATTTGTTTTAATCACATTAGAGTGAAAATAAGACGGCAACTCCCTTGCAACGAGGAAAATTGAGGGTTGCCCGAGGATTGTGTTAAATTTCTTTACATTTGACAAATGATTACAAAAGTGTCAAAGAGATGACTCACTTCAGTTTAGTTTTATTAATATAGCACAAAATTGCAACAATAGTCAACTCAAGGTGCTCTATAATGTAAGGTAGAGAGAAAACAGTGGTGAGGGAAAAAAAACCCTTTTAACAGGAAGAACCAGCCGCAGAGATGGTCCCAGGATTGGTTGTTTGGGGGGGGGAATAAAAGGCACACTTTGGGAAAGAGAGGTGATTACTAATGATTAAATGCAGTACTGATGTATAAAACACACAGAGAGTGAAAAGAGATCCATGGAGAAGAAACAGTGCATCATTGGAAGCACCCCAGCAATTAAAGTTTAAAAACTTTATGATATTTATATTTCCTGTCATTAGTCTATCGCAGGGAAATAGACCATTCACATCTATGGGCAATGTAGAATCCCACTGACTGCATGTACCCAGAGAGACACAAACAGGGAGAACATGCAAACTGCACAAAGAAATCGTTAAAAAAATATATATATATATATATATATATATATATATATACATAAGACATTACATCTCTGTGTTATGGGCAAAGACACAGCAGTTTAGACCAGGGATGACAAACTCATTTTGCATTGTGATTCATATTGATCATATGTGGGCCAGACCAGCAAAACTCCTCTTTCTGTTAGTGTAAAAAAGTTTGACTACATACTTGATCCATGAAAAAATATAATATAAGGAGAAAAAAAAGTGAAATTTCAGTAATACGTGTCAGTTTTTTCTGCATGCTGCTTTGGGCTTAATTGTAAGAAAAAAATGTGTAAAATTACAGAGAAACTTCTGTTATTGTAATTATGAAATGTATTTTTCGTTAACTGACAAAAAGCCTTTTTCTTAGATACTGTAAAAATCATATATTTATACATTATACTGTGAAAAAATTGGAACTTTCTGTTATTTAATTGTTTGTCTGTGCTGATTCTGGACCTAGGGCCTTATGTTTGACACCTGTGGTATAGCCCCATGCACAGCATGATTAATCGTGTTTTTATACACCTGCAGCACATTTACACATTAACTTTAACTGTTTGTGGAAATCACTTCAGTGTAGAAAGACTAAAACAGACAGCTGACAGTATTTAAATGTAAACTTTATATCCAAATGCCCAGGCCCTGCAGTATTTTACACTAAGAAACTGTTTATATGTCATGACACCAGTTTACAGAGTCTAAGGCAGAACTAAAGACTTGACAGTTTAGACTCTGCAAAGGTTTTTTGCACAGACTTAAGAGTGACAAGAGAAACTTGGAACAGCGGAAGCTTGGGGAAATTGGTCAGGCCTCTCAAGCGGACAACTCTGGGAGAGAGGAGAGGATTAGTCTGGGCCAAGTTTTGAGATGCTTAATTGTACTGGTGAGAAGTGTTACTAAGAAGGAGTTGAGATGGAGATGATGGGGGAGGAAACTGGTCAGGTTTCTGTGTGAAGTTGGCACCGTTGGAAGAGGAACAGACATGTGAGTCTGAGTGGTGAGTATCATCCAGATAAAATGGACCAGCTCAACAGAAACAGGTATGTGGGTCTAGGAGGGAGTGTGCTCTTCAGCCGTACAGAAATCACTGGAAAACAAAAGAACAAGGACAACAGCACTGAGTGAACTCCCAAAAGCACTAAAGCCATGGAGAAGCTTGATTACCTCTCTATTCCTACATAGCAAGCAGGTCTGGCCTATTTATGTTCTATTAGGAACATACAAACACTATTTATGTTCCTATTTTCCTATTTTAGTCAGAAGACCCAAATGCCATGTTGCAATACTATACTGCTATGGTAGCCAACGTTGAAGGTTTAACAGGTTTGTGAGTGTACACTTTATCCAAAGCCTAGTGAGGGTTTACTCATGTTTCCTGCTGGGTGGCTGTAGCTCAGGGGGTAGAGCAGGTCACCAACTTATTAGAAGGTTAGTGGTTCGATCTCTGGCTACTCCAGTTTGCATGTCACAAGTATGAATGTAGTTAGGAAGCACTTAGTTTAGAGAAAGTGTGTGATTGGGTCAATGTGGGCATGCTGTATAGAGCATCCAGGAGAGTAGGAAAGTGCTACATAAGAATCAGTCCATCCACTGTCTGAACAGAGTTTCGTCATGTTACTTTTGCACTATTATGTTCCGGCACATGTTGTTATTACATGGCTTGATTAAGGTACACATTAGGCTGGGGCCAGACCTGAAACTGTTCTGGGCCAGCACAGGGCCAGCAGTGTGTCTACAACTGCCCCGTGGGTGCACACAACTTACACATGGCCCACATACTGCAAAGAATGATGGCCCTTTGGTGGCCCAGATCATGTTTACCAGAGGTATTCCAAGCATGGGCCAGCACAGGACCACCAGTGTGTCTGCAACTGGCCTTGTGCTGGCGTGATGCTGTCACGTCAAAATCTCTAAATGTTTCTAGCAACTTGTTGAATGTGTGTAAAGAAGAATTAAGGCAGCTCTGAAGCCAAAAGGGGGTCCAACACAGTACTAGCTAAGTGTACTTTAAAAAATGACCTTTGCTCCTTTAATCTTGCTGATCTTAAAGTGTCAGTTCACATGAGAGCATGAGGGTGGGAATGGATGTTTGTGTCTGTGTGTGCCTGTATGTCTGTGTCTATATGTCAGGTTGGGTATCAGACGCCACCTCTCTGGGGACACCTCAGGCCCTCCAAGGTTTGGAGGCCTATCTCCACCCACCACCACTTCCCCTGCCGGTGGCGGACTCCCTCAGGTGTCGGTGTGTTGGTGGTTCTTTGTGTCTGGGGGTGGGCGTCCGGGTGCACACCGGCTCACTCCTTGGCGGCCGCTTGTCGGGGCCTGGGGCCTGGGGCTCGCTCGGGCCCCTTTGGAGGTGGGGTGCCCCCGGCCTCTCGGCCTAGGGCTCGGTCACTCAGGCGCAGCTGGGGGCCGGCGGAGCTCACGGGCGCGTCACTGCAACTCCCCCTGACTTCTGCTCCGCGGCTGCTGGGCGAGCCCTCATCTGGGACTCTCCTCAGCTCTTACTGGGACAGTGGCGCGGCTGCCCCTCTGTTGGTCTTCCATGGTCTCTTGTGTTCTGGGGGCCTCTGGATGTCTGGAGTTTTGATCTCCTCCATACCCGCTTCACACCCTGGAGGACGGGGCTGTGGCCCCCCCCACACTCCCTAGCAGATCATTACATGGAGAAACCTTTGGAATGCAAGCATGCTGATCCACACAGGTATGCACACATGGGTATTCACAGACGCGGACTAAAGCTTTCTTGGCTGCTGCCTCAAAGCACACTGTGCGCTGTCTATCTTGCGTGCTGCACAATATCGTTTATTACTTAGTAAATACTGATATCTATGACTAGCTAGTTTATTGTGATGGTGCTTTGTTTTCTCTATTATTATGTTGCTCTTTGTTGTTTGCTGTCTCCTCTGTTTGTTTTTGTTTGTTTGTTTTTTTGTTTTTTTTTTTCTCCATACAGGTGACCCAGGAGTTTTTTTTTCTCTCTCTCTCTTCCCCCCCCCTTCTCACCGTCTCTTCTCCCCTTTGGTTTTCTTTCTTTCTCTCCCCCTCTCTCTCTCATTCATTCCCCCTGTCCTATTTATTAAAAAAAAAAAAAAAAAAAAAAAAATGACAAAGGATGAACTGAAGCTCTGCCATCACGTAATGTCGCATACTGCTGTTTCTGATGTCATTTAAAAAAAAAAAAAAAAAAAAAAAGTGTCAGTTCAGCTACATTAGAACAAGGAGAGATTTTTCTTTACAAGATAAACAAGCAGACACATTCCAATAGGAAAATAGTGAGATAAATGATTTAGGTGAGCTAACTCTTTACAGGTCTGTCCTTTAAGCTGATAACATGACAAAGGAGGAAAAAGGAGGTATTAAATGTACTGCTCTAAGGACTCCTGTCTTATGTTGGGGATTGTTTACACAGATTAAAGGATGATTACGGCATTTATTCAAGAGGAGAAAGTAAATCTTGACTTTTTCCCTCCTGTCCTTGTGTTTCATGTCAAACGCTGTGAATAATGCGGCGGCGGCGGCGGCTGCTATGAATGGTGTTTGTTTTGGCAGGGACTTTGCGAGCCACAGTTCTGCGGGTTGAATTCGCACGTTGTGAGGAACATCGTAGCGGTTTACTCACCGACGTGTTTACTCATGAATTATCATGTGCGTCTCGCCGTTGACTCACTCGGTGGACTACATTTTGCTGCTGATGTAATTTTCCTGCGCCAACCACCACCACCCACTCGCTGACACTTCATCGACGGCTGCTCCTCTGCACATTTGATGACTCCCCAGATGAAATTTAGGAGGATTTTGCCCAGCTGAAGGTAATTAATTCTTCAATTAAAATGTTGTTAAACATTTTTAATGAGTAATTGGCACTGGGGAATCGGATACAAAACTATGTTTAACTAGAGACGTGCAGACAACACGGATGTTTCAAAGTTGGATTCTGCAAATCTGTTCATTGACCCACTTCTTTTTCCTCCCCGAGTATCGTGCGGCGCAGAAATATAAATAAAAAATCAAATGTGAAGCGTCTCCTGGCACAGAGGATGTGTCCTTCATCTCAGGTGACTACTGCTTCATTTGGCTGTCTCTCACTCTTTCTTTTTTTTTCTCTAATTAGGACACGAGACGGCACACAACAACCTGAGATACAGAAATATGGCATCACAGAGCAGGAACATGATCCACTTAACCTGATTTCTCTTCAGTGTGAACAAAGAAAAGGACACGCAGGAGGAACAGAGCATGTTTCATTCATCACTAGCAAATGACACAAATAAAAACCATGTTTTCAGGATCTTTTTTTCTTTCTTGGAAGCACTTGAATATGACTTTATTACATTTTTGTGTGAGCTATTTGAAAAAGAACCCTCTGATTTTTGCAATAACACTTACTCAAACTGATAGTGAAGGTACTTGTGAATCACTGTCTCTTTCATCCTTTGTGCAACTAAATTTAAACTTAAAATCATATAATACCATGATGGGATAACGATACGCAAATCTTCTCACAACAGCAGATGCTTTGCAGAGTAAGGTAAACATCTCAAGTGATCAGTCTCCTGTAGAGGCTTAAATAGTTAAGGTCATGAAGGTGGCCAACTTTTTACGCTGCATATCCAACCTGCTCTGAGATGAGATATCCACACATGTATCACCACACCATACTGACCAATCAGCTCTCTCAATGTGGAGATAGTAAGAGACTCTGAAGTCTTTGTCCGAATGTGAAAAAAATCAGTCCAATCACCAGGCAACCACTGATTTTCCCTCATCACAATCCTAGTTTTTACTCTGGTGTGTCATAAAGATATTCTGGCTATGTTAAACGTCATAGTATAGATGACCCCTTAAGAGCAACAATTGGTGATGGTTCCGAGGAAGTGACGTCCAGGAGAATCAGGCTCTGGGAGGGGCAGCCAGCAGCAGTGATGGGTATGAGGGGAACGAGGAGATAGAAAAGAGTAGCATAGATTTAGGACTGCATTGTTTCCTGGTATCAAGAATTAGCTTGTTGTGTTTGTATCAGTGATGTGATTTTAGCAGGAATCAACGTCAGGCAAAATACATACTGCCCCAAAAAAGGCTTTTATTTAAAATAAGCATATTTGTGGCAACTTTTATTTGTAAAATTGTTGTTAGCTTGCTTCAGATCACCAGTGTCAGTACTTAATCTATTTGTGCAGTAGTGCAGCGGTCCCCAACCCCTGGGCCTCGGACCGGTCCGTGAGTTGTTTGGTGCCGGGCCGCAAGAGTTGAGGCTCAGGTGTGAAATGTATTTTCAGGGTTTTTATTGGTTTTCAGCTCCAAATAAACTGTTTCTAGTTCATATTTGTTTAGTTAGAGGGGTTTTTGAAACATCTCATTGCACCTGCTCAGTTTGTTGTTTTCAAACTACTAGAGCTTAAAAAGCAAGAGGCCCAAGAAATGAGCCTTGTGGAACGCCACTTATAATTCTTTTTTATTTTGCCATGGAAAAATCTATCCAGTTGTCTATTATTTTGTATCGTTATGCTCTTACATCTAATAATACCAAGACTGGAAGAGTCTTAAAGATGCATTTAGCCAGAAGGGGGTGACTTGTCTAGTTGCAAACTGAAGACATTTAGAAACAGAGTTCTCTACAGAATAATGTATCTATTTCTTGTCTAATTATGACCTCTGTAAATTCTTTCCTGATTAGCTTATAGCTTCAATCACAAGTTTGAGGTAATCATTTATATACAGTGTGTGTTTCCCTCCCTAAACTTTTTTTCACAAAGATGCTCTACATTCTTCTAAGATTTCATTTTTAACATTGATTTTGCTTAAAAATTACAAGCTGACAAAAATGTGATTCCCAAACCATCACTTTAAACCATTTACATCAGAGTATTAAACATGCATCCTGTAGCATCTGATGTGTTAATTCTTTAACGTACAGAGTGACATTATTAAGCACATTCTGCCAAATTAGACTGAAAATGACACATCCTGTTTCAGCTGCTTGAATAAATCCACTTAACTGGAATCTACAGCAGTTTTTCCTTCAGCCCTCCACTTCAGCCTGCTGCTGTCTGCTTTCCATAATCCTCTGTAAATCAACACAAGCACATCTGTATCTCGAGGAGTCCCTCTTCCTCCGCAGCCAGAGTGTTTTGTTGCGTATTCACGAGCCGCAACGTTAGCTAATCATGAAGCTAGTTCAGGGAGCCTCAGTTCATTACAGCTCTGCACTCTCTAGGTTCCTGGCATTGTTCTCTCAATTAGAGACTTGTAAATGTGTTGCTTGCTTAATCACCCAAAAACTGGCCCCTAGGACTTCCCCCTAATGCAACCCCATTAAGAGGGGCCATCAAAACAAAAGATCTGCCTCTAATGGCAATAATCCCTCACTGCTGTCACTCCAGAGCCAAACTTGTATCTTAAATGAGCGATGATGGATGAGAGCAGGCCCTTGTGTCAGAGAGCTTTATTGCTGGTGATGGATGCGCCGGGCATGCCGCACACCAAAACTCAACCGGGCCCTGTCGCCGTCAAAGCCGGCCCATCCCAAGTGTGTCCATCCCGACGTCTCTGGAAGTCAGATGGCCGCTTGTGTCGCTGAGGGGTAATGGTGGAAGGAGTAAGCGCTTATCCAAACAAACTCATTAGCACAATTAGCGTTCGTTTCCTGCCGATGGACCCCTGGAGCTCTCCTAAAGTTTGACGAGTGCAGGGCCGGGGAGGAGTGATGAGCCCCTGATTTTACAAGCCACAGATATGTGATCTTGAAGAGTTTGGAGAATATTTTAATTTAATGGCAGTGCGTTTGGGTCAAGTGGTATTTATGTGCTTTGCTGGTATATTTACTGGCTTTGGCTTGAATGCTGGCGTGTTTCCAGACAGACAGTCTGAGCATAATTGGACCACATCAAATCAGAGTTAATCAGAAGTGATTCAATTAACTCTGTCATTCATTTTGTTGTCTTCTCTGCTTTCAGTGTTTCAGATCTGAAATGCACCTTTTTTTTTAAAAAGTCTGCTGTTATACAGCTCCAGATGCAAAAAAGTAAAACCAGTCAGACGGCAAAAATGGAGCCATAGACAGAGAAGTGATGCCATGATTTACACACAGAACAGAGTTCTAGTCAGACCATTTGAGAAATACCGACTGTATTACTGTAATGAGGGGATTAAATACATTTGTCTTTTTTTAAACAAAACAAAAGAAGGTGTTCAGAAATTTAAATGACATCTTATTTAGTTACAAAGTGGTTGAGAACCAACAGTCAGAGGACATCCAATCCACAAGCACAGACATGTATGATAATAATTATTAATACAAACAACAATTTTAAGTTATTCAGTGTTTGGTCAACTTATATGGTTAAATGGGATTGCACAGGTTGCCTGGTAACAGAGAACCTTTCTCCAAATAATTGCTGTGGGGCTCAGACTGACTGCAACCACTCTCAGACAGATGGGTGAAAGTTTGCAAGTATTTGTGTAGCCCAGTGGCAAACAGATGGAATTAGAGACTGTTTATTGTAATTATTATTAAAGGTGTTTTATTTTGTTCAGTTAAAAGCACTCATGATTGGAGAGAGACTCTAAAGAAAAAATCCAAATTATTTTGTATGGAATTGCATTATTTGTGTTATTTATTTATTTATTTTGTTTCTCAAAGGTTATTTTTTGACCTGGATACAAATGCAGTCCAACCAATGGGATTGTTTGTCCCGCCTTGCTTTTCATGTTTGGTTGCGCTGCTAAGGCTGCTTAGACCACACGCGCCATAGCAGTACCTGTGGGGAAAACGTGGTAGCTGTTGAAACAGCGAAGCTGTTGGTGTCTGCTTGATTAGCCGCCAGATTTGGATAGCCGAAGCTAGTTTTATGAATACGAAGTGCTTTGCACTGGTGAGTAACGAAACTGTTATAGCCGCTGATCGGCATCCTGAAATGTTAATGTTGTTCGCTTCAAAAAACAAACGCTAATGGTGACGGTACTATGCAAGTAGCTAGCGAGTGTGCTAAACGCTCACTCCCGTTGTTAAGCGTTAGTTGAGAACTTATTAGCTGTTGTTAGGTTAAGGAAAAAACAGTATGTCTATCTGTTGTATTGAAATGTTTTATTGTGTTACTTTTATTCATCACTGTTGTTACTTGACCGTGAGCAGAGTATATTGAGTTTGCTGCTTTTAATGAGCAGTGTGAATTGCTTTAATGATTGGTGATAGCTACATTGCCATGTAATGAAAACGTTTAGAATTTGATTAGTTGTACAACATTAGAAATTGAAACACATTTTGTTCATGATTTATACTTTAAACAGAAGTGTTAGTTAAGTGTGAACCGTGTTCATTTGAAGTAATTCTGACCTCACTCTTAGGTCAGGTTTTTTGAGTTGGAGAAAGGAGCCGAGACTCCTCGGAGAACATTGGATTACAGACTTTGTGGAAATCCGCAGAAGAGGAATAATTTTCCATTGCAATGGATGGCGAGCCACAGCCCATTTGGAATTGAATCTTGAAGTCTGGTTGCCTGAACTGTGGTAGGACAAAACAGTGCAAACCATACATCGATCGTGGACTGAACTCACACCAATAACTCACCAGATCACCAAACAGGCCTGATCTGGATCCTATTGACACTTTAAAAGACCCGGGTCTAACATTCTTTTCTTTTTTATTTTGGGTATCTGTGCGCGCACACACAATTTTGGTTGTTATTGTAAAGGCAATACAGTGCACAAATTTCAAATACAGTTGAACTATTGCTTCATCATTTGCAGTTGTGTTTTCATTGTGGTTACCCATCCTCTGGGCTCCTGTCGTTCCTGAAATCTTCTGATTTGCCCATTGTTTATATATTTTGTTACATACTGGTTACAGTGTAAAAGTGGCGAGCCAGCCAGGAGCCTTGAATTAATGGGTGACGATAGTGAAGCATATTTTGTGTGATTGAGCTTTTGGTAAGACCGTCTGTCGCACCAAAAGATGGATTTTGTTGAAAAATTAGGTATTAAGGTCCCAAATGCTGTCATAGTGCGTGGGGTAACAGGATCAGAAAAGGATGAAGAGATTTTTGAGTTCTTAAAGCAGTACGGCTCTATTAGTAGGGTCCTCACCATTGATGATCAAGTATCTGAATTCAACAAGGATCAGATAGTGGAGTATAACTCAGGAGTAGCAGTGCAAACATTAGGACCCTTGTTGCCCTATGTCCACCCCTCAGCTGCCAATCCTGATGCAGTATTTTCTGTACATGCTTTGACAGATGTTTATTCCCAGAGAGTTGGGGGGAGTGTCACAGATACTTACCTGAGTGAACTGCGAGGAATAGCCAAGCTAAGTGGGAAAGATTTTGAAGAGGTACTGAGAGAGGTGATGACAAAAATTGAAAAGTCTGTGGGTGTCGCCGAAGAAAGTGTTGCACGCAGTACTGAGGTTGAAATAGAGGAAGTTGATCATACTGACAGGCCCAGCCAGACCCCTGCTACTTTTATTGAATCAGCTGGTATTTCAGTCTGTCCTAAGCTTGGCCACGCTGATGATGAATATCGCACACCGACTTTAAGCTCTGGAACCAAGAGATCCCTGACTCTAAATCCTGGTGAGCTTAACCCACCAGACGTACAGAGAATTGTGGTTGAACACGTTGTAAAGAGTGATGATAAGATGTCACGTACCCATTCCACCTTGAGACTGAGAGCTTTTTCTGGGAAGATTCCCCGGCCATATAATGAAGCTGATTATGATACTTGGCGCTCTCATGTTGATTTAATGATGGAGGACACTTCTGTTTCTGACTTGGAGAAGACTCATAAAATTCTCGAGAGCCTCCTCATTCCTGCTTCAGATGTAGTTCGACATCTTGGACCTGAAGCGCCACCATCTACCTACCTGCAATTATTGGAATCTGCCTTTGGCACAGTTGAGGATGGGGAGGAATTGTTGGTGAGGTTCATGAACACGTTGCAAGATCCTGGAGAAAAACCCTCAGCTTACCTGCATCGCCTGCAGGTGGCATTGAACCGTACTGTACGCAGGGGAGGTGTACAGCCACAAGAGGTCGACAAACACCTCCTGAAACAATTTTACAGGGGTTGTTGGAATCATGACTTGCTTGCTGTCTTGCAGCTAGAACTTAAGGATCGACAACCCCCATCACTCGCTGAGCTTTTGTTGCTGCTGCGTACTGCAGAAAATAGGCAAGAAACAAAAACTAGTAGAATGAAACGGCACCTTGGTACTACCAAACCTAAGGTTGTCTCCCATAGACAGAGTGTTCAGGAAACAAGCGAAACACAAGCTGAATCTGAATCAAGTGACCTAAGTAAGTTAAAGAAGCAAGTTGCTGACTTGAAGAGTCAATTGACAGCACTCATGAAACAAAGAAAACCCACTGCTTCTAAGAAAGAACACATGCAGAAAGATGAAACTAAAAAACCTGACCATGCAAAGACTGAACCAGGGCCCCCTCCACACAGCGCTTTAACTGTAAAGCCAAAACCGTGGTACTGTTTCCGTTGTGGGGAGGATGGTCATATTGTGGCCACCTGTGAGTCAGATCCAAATCCTGCCCTGGTAGCTGCTAAAAGAAAGGAACTGAGAATCCGTCAGCAGTTATGGGAAAGCCAACACCGAAACACACCTTCGTTAAACTGAATTCAGTCCCTGTCGTGGGACAGATGGGGACTGCAACGGGTCAAACACGTCCCGCTGATAAGAAGCCTAAAGTGACCACTATTTATTTTTTGACCTGGATACAAATGCAGTCCAACCAATGGGATTGTTTGTCCCGCCTTGTTTTTCATGTTTGGTTGCGCTGCTAAGGCTGCTTAGACCACACGCGCCATAGCAGTACCTGTGGGGGAAAACGTGGTAGCTGTTGAAACAGCGAAGCTGTTGGTGTCTGCTTGATTAGCCGCCAGATTTGGATAGCTGAAGCTAGTTTTATGAATACGAAGTGCTTTGCACTGGTGAGTAACGAAACTGTTATAGCCGCTGATCGGCATCCTGAAATGTTAATGTTGTTCGCTTCAAAAAACAAACGCTAATGGTGACGGTACTATGCAAGTAGCTAGCGAGTGTGCTAAACGCTCACTCCCGTTGTTAAGCGTTAGTTGAGAACTTATTAGCTGTTGTTAGGTTAAGGAAAAAACAGTATGTCTATCTGTTGTATTGAAATGTTTTATTGTGTTACTTTTATTCATCACTGTTGTTACTTGACCGTGAGCAGAGTATATTGAGTTTGCTGCTTTTAATGAGCAGTGTGAATTGCTTTAATGATTGGTGATAGCTACATTGCCATGTAATGAAAACGTTTAGAATTTGATTAGTTGTACAACATTAGAAATTGAAACACATTTTGTTCATGATTTATACTTTAAACAGAAGTGTTAGTTAAGTGTGAACCGTGTTCATTTGAAGTAATTCTGACCTCACTCTTAGGTCAGGTTTTTTGAGTTGGAGAAAGGAGCCGAGACTCCTCGGAGAACATTGGATTACAGACTTTGTGGAAATCCGCAGAAGAGGAATAATTTTCCATTGCAATGGATGGCGAGCCACAGCCCATTTGGAATTGAATCTTGAAGTCTGGTTGCCTGAACTGTGGTAGGACAAAACAGTGCAAACCATACATCGATCGTGGACTGAACTCACACCAATAACTCACCAGATCACCAAACAGGCCTGATCTGGATCCTATTGACACTTTAAAAGACCCGGGTCTAACATTCTTTTCTTTTTTTATTTTGGGTATCTGTGCGCGCACACACAATTTTGGTTGTTATTGTAAAGGCAATACAGTGCACAAATTTCACATACAGTTGAACTATTGCTTCATCATTTGCAGTTGTGTTTTCATTGTGGTTACCCATCCTCTGGGCTCCTGTCGTTCCTGAAATCTTCTGATTTGCCCATTGTTTATATATTTTGTTACATACTGGTTACATTTGCCCTTTAATTTATAGTCAATCTGAGTCAGTCTGCACTGGTTAGAACAACTTGTCTGTGACACATGTCTTTGCAATAAGGGACTCAACTATTTGCCAACTGGTTGTATATAAAAGTGAGGTGCTGAGCACCTGGAGTGTGTCATTTTACATGTTTCTGTCCTGCAGCAACTAAATTACTATTGATAGAGGAAATTTTGATTTCAAATGTATGAGCTTCTGAGAAAACTATCTAAGTAGTTCATGTGAATGTTTTTTATTTGAATTAGGTAGATAGCAACAAATTTGCATTGATTTGCACAAACAGATTGCACATAATTTCTAACTTGATGGTTAAATCACAGTCCGTCTTGTTTTATCACTGTCTTGATGTGCCAAAGTTGGGTTGAAGATGGCATCTGACTCCAAGTGGTTGCAACCATTTCAAATGCAACAAGATTGGAAGTTCATTACAAACAGTCATTCTAATTTTGGTTGTACTGCAACCTCCAGCCACTGTTTTACCTAACACGACCCTTACAACCTGCAGTGGTTTGAGAGGTGTAGTCAACCTTGTGACGTAGCCTTTTCTTTCTTGCTAGAAAACAAGAACATCAAGGTGACCCCCAAGTGCTTCTGTCTTTGATTTAGAATCTGTTTTTCAAACATGACTACACATTGAAAAAATACTGACAGCTGATGGTTGGTTGTTAACCATTGAAAAGTTTGCTGGATTTTTTCCACCTGCCACTCATCAGTCATACCAGGCCTATTTCAGTATTTTCCTTACTTTAATCCTTATCTGGGACTTTTTGGAGGCTCTCCTGACTTTTTTCTTTCATCTCATCCCTGCTGATGACCTCTGCATATAGATGCTCATCTCCATGCTCCTGCTTTTGGGTCCTCTTTTTGTGCTGTTGTGGCCACTCCCGTCTCTTTAGGTTACCTTTCTTTTGATTAGCTGCTCTTCACAAACAAGCTTTTGTTGCCACGGTCAGAAAGAGCTAGAGATAGACAATAATGAAAAGCATAACTGGCCTACTTTAGCAAAATTTTAAAAGACACACACATCAAAAAAAAATCTTGACCTTATTAATTTGTTGCGCTTCTCTTTTCTTCTGTCTTAAACCTTTCTTGTGTTCTCTATGACCTTTGACCTTTGCTGTATTCACCACTGGGCCTTTTAACCTTGTCTGTCTATGAACTGGATCTTCCCTCTGCAGTTGCACTCCATGTTCTCATCCTGTAAGAAAACAATCTTAAATGTAAATGTTGCCCGTGTTGAACACTTCTAAAGAAAGCCTCCTCTTTCCCTGTGTGTCGTACACCAAGCTGCCACCGCATTAAGGTGCAGCACAAAGACACATAAGGCCTCTAACGTTGTATTCTTCTTAATTATATACGGAAGCCATTATATTCCCCAGATGGCCCGGTATATTTAAAGAAACCAGAGTCCTTCCAACACTTCTCCTCTCAGGGATCTCATACTTAACAGGCGATCTGCTCTTAAGGGAGCCTCCTCTGGGTATGCAGGCTGCAAAAAGCCAATCACAACCCCAGCACTGCTACACTGTGCCAACGCCGCCCCAGCACTCAGGCTCATTACATATATTTGAAGAGCGACTTCTGCAGATGTGCAGAGAGAGCTTTCTGTTAACATTCAAGGCAACGGAGGATAAATTGCTATTTGAATTGCTAAAATGCCCAAAAAAACATGATCGGTTTGAGGTGTTCATTACTTTAAGGATGGCATTCAGTACTTCTGAATGTACTTTAAAAGCTGCCACTCGCCAAATTAGCTTGACTTGGCTACTGGCCAAATTAAAAAATTAAAAAATTCACAATAAATTCAGTTGATTTGAGGCCTTGCAAATGAGATTATCCTGACTTCTGCTGCATATTTGGGATATTACACCAAACACAAGTTCACAGTGTTGTTTCAGCTCTTTATATTTTGAGTTTTACACAAGAAATATCTAAAACTCTTGGGAATAATAAGCAGAGCCTACACTCTGTGCTATGCTTTAGCTTTGGCGCATAGTTTCTTATTCTTAGATGACAGGAGCTGCACTTTGTGTGTGTGCTAATCTGCTGAAACGGTCAGAGATGCTCTTCTGCATACCGTGGTTGCAACAGTTCTTTGAGCTACTGTTGCCTTCTTTTCAACTTGAAGAAATTTAGCAATTCTCTTCAAACCCCTGAGCAGCTTGTAATTTTCTCTCAGAGAACTACTGCTCTGAATAATTCCTACATTTTTAGACCATTCTCTGTAAACCCTAGAGATGGTTATGTGGGAAAATCAGTAGATCAGCTATTTCTGTTCTAGTCAGGAACCACGGCACTTTCGGAGTCGCTTAAAACCTCCATTCTGGTGTTTTGCTTGAGCTTCATTCATGTATACATGCCTAAATGCATCTAGCTGCCATGTGATTAGCTGATTAGATATTTGCATTAAGAAGCAGCTGAACTGGTTTACCTGATAAAGTGCCCGTGAATTTTGGAGCAGACAGAATTTAAAATCTCGGATTTTAAGTGACCAAAATGTGCACTTCTTGTCTCAGTTGTTTCGCCTCAACCTGCCATGGAAGATGGCTGCAGGTCTCTTCCTGTTAAAAGGCAGTTCCTCCATACTGTCACCAAGATACACTCATAGTGGATCACCGGATTGCCTGGTTTCTATCATTAATGTTTCAGGCCTTTTACTTTATAATATAGAGCACCTTGACATGACTAGTGTTGTGATTTTGAGCTGTGGAAGTCAAATTTAACTGAACTGGATATCAGCTGGTGATGCCGGAAGCTTTGAAATATTGGCTGTCGCCCCCAGAGGCCAAGTCATCAGACGATCTGGGTTCCCAGTTTGGCACCAACATAATACCAGAGAGACCGGAACGCAAAAGTCCTGGCGACAAAAAAACTCAGACATCCTGTTCTGACCCACTTTGATGTGCTCAAAGTCATAAAGAAAGTTAGACCATCTTTGTCTTTATCAACACGAGTATAGTGACACATTTCGGAGCGAAACAGCACATGAGGAAGGACTTTTAACTAGATCGTCCAAAATGCAGATCTACAGGTCATAAATTAGAACTAACACTTTGAAAATGCAACGTTTTTGATTACTGAGATCCAAATAAACACCTCCTGTTATGATGGAGGTGAACAGTCACCCCAAATTGCATTCATTTTAATATAAATTAAACACATTTACCATGTGTTCTCTAGAAATCCAGAGACTCTGAGCTCAACTGTGGAGTTTCACTTGTAATTTATGTAAGAATTCGTTCTAATACGCAGCTTCGTGTGAGCCAAGATAAACTGTTTTCCCTTTTCACCTTTAAAATCAGCCGAGAGTTGGTTCAGATCCGAACTTCTCAGGAAGACAGACACCGGATGAAAGGTAGGAAACCCCTCTCCTTCCAGCAGGAAGTGCCTCCACACCTCTCCCACTGTAATTAAAGACGTCGCAGAGCGGGGCTTTCAGCCGCATTAGCAAGCAGTGACAGGTAATAAAGCACATCGGTTAATTGCAAATGAGCGCACACACCCCAGTTCCATTAGGCATAAATAATTTGGCCACTTGGGTATGTGCCTCCCAAATTACTTATTCTTTTTGTGTCTCAAATTACCTATTCTTTCTGATGTTGCCTTTTAGTTGATTAGCGAGCTACGCGCGCACCAGTCGCCATTGGCTTTTTCCAGGTTTTCAGCCCGTTTTTCATTTTTCATAAGGTGAAGAAGAGCTCAGATCGGTCCGCCATGGATTTGTTTCTGCTTTTGTTTGTGCACACACGCTTATATTACCGGCGCAGATGATAATTTATGCAGTTATTCCCAACTTTTGCACTTGTGGTGTGATTCTGTGGCGGGCCTTTCTTCTCACACCTTGCACAGTTCTTGCTCGGGGACGTAGGATGAATATTAAATACAATGGCGGTGGGTTTATTGCTTTGTTTTCATCTAGCACACACATATAGGCGCATTTCACATTCATGAAAGATTTATTTTTCATGCATGTCTCCGGTATACATAAACATTTTCAGGACAAAGGGAAGTGCTTGTTTTTGTTACTTGCAGTTGATCCTGGTCATCTTAAAGCCAGAGTTTATGCTTCTCGCGATGTCATTAGATGTTTTTTATGAGATAATGAATGTTTAATTTTAAACAACTCTGCCTTTGAAACTCATAGATATTCATGGTTTGTATAGACGTTGGGGAAAAAAAGGACCTTATGAGTTCCATTTTCTAAACTCTTGTCCTTTCCTCTCTGGCATTTTAGGGCAGATCTCATGTTATTTTATGAGTTTTGTCCACTTTTCATAGTTTTTTAATCACTTGACTTCACAATATGCAAATGGCTTTTAATAACCTGCAGGCATGGCAGAAAACTCTGAAGTCTGGAACATGCTGCGTGTCAGCAATGTGCATGCTTGTCATTCAGAGATGTTAGCCATCTCTTCTACATTCATGTGCAAAGGCCTGTTTTTCCACCTTTTGATACCACAGGGGTCATTCCAGGAAATAAAATAATCTGTGGCTCCCACCTGACCCTTTTTATGTACAATTACTTTCATGAAGCCATGCAAAATTGTACCTTGATACTGTGACTGTTTTCCAAGTTACTGTCCCTTAAAGTGCAGAGAGATGCGTTAAATTTGGTGTTTTTAACCACTTTTTTCCCAGAACTTTTATGCCTTCATAACTTCATGACAGGTTTAAGTCTGATTTACCATCTGACAGACGCTCAGCTCGTGGCCTGCATAATGCATGCTGCAGACATTTCAAGTAGCATGGGTAAAGAATTGAAAAAAATATACACCCACCAATGAGGCACTATCAGTAATGTGCTTTTGCATGTTGGTCATGTGGTTGCAGCACCATGTGATTCTCTCTCATCCTTTCAGACACTAGCTGTTGACTAGCACTAAATCCCTGGAGCCCAAAAGATGATTTGGGGAACAGTCCTGGATGTCCCATGAGACTGATGTTGAGCAGCAGTCTCTGTGTGGCTTGAGGCACCTGTATTGCTTGGAATGCCATTTTAGACATTATCGCAGGGCTGGTTTTCATAAAAATCCTGTCATATTTATGGTTTGGACGTTGACATGAGTGGTATTTACATGTCAGAAATCGGGAACTAGGGTAACTGCCTGAAATGCATCACAGCTGGACTTTGTCCTGGTTGGCTCGTCTCGCTAACGGCTGACTGAAATCGCTCCAGTCAGGTCAGTGTGTAGCTTTTGAACTGGAGAGCCTCCACTCAGCACGTTCTACTAACTTGGACTGGAGCAAGTGCTCCCCAAACACCCGATGAGCATTGTGATGACTTAACATTCGTTTACTTTGCACTGCTCCTATTTTAAAGAGGGAATTATTAAGAAAAGTTCAGTGTGTGATCCGCCGTATTAGAGCCTTCTGTGCAGATTTAATTTCACCCCCTAAATATGCAGCGAGACTTTCACCAGTCAAACTCCCAGGAGGTGTGATGGTGACCAGGCCACCCTCCCGTCCTCCCACTCGCCCCCCACTGTGTGAGCCCGCATGCCGTCCCCAGGTTGCGACAGCCCTAATTAAAATGTCCTTCCTCATTATCATCGATTGCCCCGTGCATTTTGGAAAACAACTGCAGCGCTGAGCTCTGGCAGTGGCGGTGACGCCGGCCAAATATAGACATGTGACACTGGTCTTTAGCCCCGTCAGATGGTCCCGGTCCGACATGAGAGCGAGGAAAGTGGGGCAGCAGCCGAGTCTCCCCAGTGGACGCTGGACTACAGCTCACACACACACACACACACACACATAAGACCACAGATGGCCAGTGCCCCATTCCAAGGTTCATCAGCCACAGGAAGAAAAAACACACACAAGAAAAACAAAACTTGCAGTCATTAACGGTATGATTTATTCATTAACAAGTGTGTGTGTGGACTAGAAAGTTTATCAAATCTGTAACGGTATTTAAAAATGTTGCTGAAAGCAGAAACAGTCATGGGTCAGTATCACTCCCTTGTGTTAAAGTGCTTTGTTTTAAATCTTTAAATGACTGAGTAAAAATGTTGTTAGTGAAGAATTCTTCCTTATTTTAAAAACTGAAAGATAGCTTAGATAAATTTCCATATAGACATAAGAGCATTTTTTTTTAAAGAGAGAATTTAAGGTTCGTCTGTCCATCTGTCAGCAAAACAAAAAACTTGCCAAGCTGAATTTCAGAAAACTTGGTGGAGTTGTACTGCACAGGCAAAGGAAGAACCTGTTAAAACTCGGCGCAGATCGAGATCACCTTCTTAAAAACTATGAAACGAGGGATTGGGATTGGCAGAGAAGTGTACCAATTTACATATAGAGCACATTTAACCCGCTATACCCCTATTGAATTCTATTACAATGTTCCAAAGTCCTGATAATTCTGAAAGAACTACAAAGTCATATATATATAATATACATATAAACATTCTACACAACTAAAAATAGCTTTTAATTATAAGTTTAATTATAAGTTTAATTATAAGTTTTAACTTAAAGATCACCCTCCCAGACAGCTGACAATGAGCCAGCTAAACAACAACAGCTGGTTATAAGCTAATGTTATGGCGGATAATGTTTGGCAGGTGTGTCCTAAAAATCACACTTTCCCTCTGATAAACAGTTTGATTACATCCTCACATTGTATGAAAGTTTATTCGCAAAGTGTCCAACAATCCTAGATCTACTTTAAAGAAAGTAAAAAGCAAAAACAGCAGTGCTTACTGATAGAAAAGTTCCAGAAATCCACAACAACTCACCTTATTCTGGCTGTCCTCCATCAGAAGTGTGCTTGCTTGTGTGGTGTAAACTTGTGATTTCATTGTTTCCGAAATGGTTGTTTCGAAGACGATGACCGAGGTTGCGACCACTAGTACTCAGCTGCCATCTTCAAAGGAACTATGGTACATGCAAGACTATAAAATAGCAATATTAGCTTGTGATTGAATAAGTTGGCAATTACATGCAATCCATCTGCTAAGTAATTCAGTGCCACTGGAACCAATACTAATGAAATGCTGATTCTGAACTAAAACAGTCAAGTTATAGACCAGAAACCCAAAACACTCAGCTGGAAGGCACGAAAACCTCTAACCTTTGCAATTTTCTGTACATGAAGCTCATTACATATTTCTTAAATGTCTTTTAACTCCTTTATGTAAAAAATGTGAGCTTTAAAATTAACCGGGGTTTCTAATTGACCCGTACATACAGGTCTTAAAATATCCAGAAACTGTAGAAAGGCTCAGAACAGCAACATGTTGCCATCAATCATTCATCAGCCAACGTGGGCACTAACACACGTCACCCAGTAAATGATTCATGGGACCATATTGCTTTCCATGGACCGTTTTCCTCGTTAATTTTAGATATTAGTCCTATATTAAGAGCCTGCATGTTGTTTAAGAGAACAAATACCTCACTGCCCCTTTAAAAACCAGTGTCCATTTTTATAACTGAGGCTTTGGGCTTCTCCTGCTTGACGGACAGATGGACGGACGAATGGACAGACTGCGATGGGCAGACAGACACACAGGCATGTCAGAGGAGGCACGATGCCGGCTGGCGAGGCAGGAGAGAGGGAGCATCTGCCGGCGGGTTTGAGGAGCAGCCATGGCTTCTGTGAATCAGGATCTCCCCTGACGCCGGTGGCGGGCCAAGAATGACCGCATGAGTGCCAGTGGGTCAAGGGAATCACAAACGGTTCAAAATATCATCACCTAAAAGGGATGAATTATTGAGACCCTCTGACATACATTTAACAAAATAGTTTCCTTTAACTTTTAAGTTACCTAAGTTACATTTGTTTTATTCATAAAATACACCATCATTTAAAGGCATTTCCTACTTGGTCTGTTCTAACTAGACAAATCATTTCAGATTTTGAAAAAAAAAAAGTTCTAAAAATCTAAATGAATAGAAAATTGTATTAGTGCTTTGTATTAGTTGTTATAAGTTATCTTATTAACCAAAAAATGTTTGCCATTAATGCTACAGTTCCTACACATGGCCGCTTTAAATGCTTTCTATCATAAAAAAGTCTCATTCAGGTGATTTGACCTTAGAATCAAGGCAACCTGAAGGTCCAAACTCTGTAATACAGTGAGATAAACCAGGTCTGACAGCCTTAGACCTGCATTCTACCAGATGACCAGCAGGGGGCAACTCCTGTGGTCACAGAAAGTTCAATAAAAGCATGAGCTAATGGGTTCAGTCATAGATTTTGGATCAGATTGAATTTTTTAAAAGTTAATTTTGTTCATTTTCACCGATTTCTTTGCTCTTTGTGCTTCGTTTTATAGTTAATAATTGGTTGCCAACGGCCTTTCCGGGCTCTGGTCACTAGGCTAGGTCAAAGGCCTGAGTTCAAGTTGACGACAGATCATTTCCTGTATGTTTTTCCCTGCTTTTCTATCAAATCTCTCTCATTAAAAAAAAATTGTAACTCAGGCCCTGCCCACTTTACATCACCAGCAAATATTTTAACTGTAGTCACTTTACAATTTAAAACTGTGCAGGCTGCAACGAAGTCCACGTCAGGTTACATAGCTTCAACACAGATTTATGAATAAAAAAGTATAAATCCAGGTCAAGGTCCTGAAGCAGCAAAGCCTTAACCTTAACTGAGACAAGCGAGGCCTGAAGTTCTTTAGATGTTGTTCTGGGTTTTTTTCCCCACTGGGATGAATCTTCAATGCGCTCTTGGAGTCATTTTTTGTAGGCCGACCACACAGACTGATAGATGTAAATTACTTTGTTTCTCAGTTTTTTCTTTAGATCTGTGGGATGATGTGTTGATTTTTTAGATCTTTTAGGCTACATCACTTTGTCAGACAGCTTCTACTCAAAGCTGCATCCAGATGTATTCTGGTATTTTAGGCTTTGAAAAACTCCTACCAGGGTGAATGTTATCGAAAACTCAGTTTCTGTATTTACACCTGGTCAAGGGAAACAGAGATTTTGTCTCACAACGTTGAAGGTGTGCATCTTTATCTTTATAGCTCTTGAGATTTTTTTTTTTTAAATGTTCACATGGATAGTTTTCAAAATGAATGTGGGGAAAATCCCAAGATTCACAAGCAATACCCATGTACATGTGGAAGTAGCCTGATTTCTTGATTCAGCAGGTCTGACACTAATCAGGCCTGGGTGTTGAACTCCCCTCTATTTTCCAAAGGAAAACTGCAATTAAGCCCAACAAATGCATGATTAACAATATTTAACAGTTACCTTTTCACACAGGCCCAGGTAGATCTGGATAGCTTTTTTCCCCCTTAATATATAAAATCATTTTTTTAAAGCTGTATTTATTCGGGTTACCCCATTTATCAAAAAGTCTTATCATTATTTTTTTATGAAACATGTAAACGTGACAAATATACAAAAAACTAAGAAATACATAAATACGTATACGGTATTTGTTCCAGCTTCCCCATGCACCTTTAACAGGTAGTCACGATGCCCTTCAGAGGCAATAAAAAGATCTCTCACACTTCCTCTTTAACTGAGGAGACTTTCTAAAAGGAAGCCTTTAAGGACAGAGTGCACACTCGTCTGAATTCCCCACACCCGATTGCCATAGCTTGCCCGAGTGCATCTCCTCCTCCCTGCTGGTTATCTACGGAGAGCTACAGAAACCAGAGCAGTGGGGGCTTACCAACCAAACACAGCCTCAGCCCATTTGACCACAGGGGAGGCCTGTCAATGGCCCAGATAGTTCTGGTAATTTCCCAGCGTTGACTTCTGCTTCTGCTTTTACATATTCAGAGAGGGAATCAAATATGGAGGGACTCCCTTTGTTCTGGCATGTTTGTGTGTGTTGGATCGCCGGGGCAGGGGCCGTGCTCTCCTCCGTGGAAATGCCTTGAAGTGGAGAAAGGCGTTAGGTGTATTTGAAATACTGAGGAGACAGGGAAAAGAGAAGTAAACAGGATTAGCGTTATCAGGCGCACTTTCGAGGGGACACGCTCACAAACACACATGTATCCGTATATGTCTGAAAATGCACACGCTCACACAAGGAATTACAAATGAAACATGAATAAGTAAAGCAATAAAGCATCGTCTTGATACGCTGGCCTCAGCCGGAGAAATATTACCCCTCTCGGACCGTGTGGGCAAATAAGTGTTTTTCTTAATCTGAGTAGTCGAGGGGTGATTTCTGAATGGAAGGATAATTGACCTAAATGGTCCCCCTTTCTGAGCGCGGCGACATCGACTCATGGCTCATAATGGCATGAAAGCGCAGGAGGGGAATATGAGGGAGGCGCCGATGCTTCGATTGCAACCAAACAAGCGATCGGTTAAAATAAAAAAGTGCACTCGCCACTCCAAATGTCAGGAAAATGAGTGGGGTGGAGGGGTGGGGGGAGTGCGTGTGCGCACGCCTTCCCCCCACGGCGCGCTGAAGAATGAACGTGATTTCCTGAAACTTGTTTCTGCGTGCTCTCTGAATATCACATATTAGCCGGGCCGTTATTTTGAAAATCTGCCCTTCCTCCCCCTCCTCCTCCTTTTTCTCCCTCTCCTCTCCAGTGCAGTACAAGCGGCGGATGGTGCTAATTTCAAAAACATCATCTCCTCCACGCCGAGTTCAGGAAGTTGATTTATAGACGGTGCTCGCGGAGTTAATTGCGGTGCGCGACACCAATCAGTCTTTGGGGAGATTTCTTAGGCGAGCGGGGATTAAATCGACACCCAGCACAAATAAACAAACAAACAAACAAACATATTCATATGCCCCGTATTTATTTATCAATGTTTTAGATTGCACTCTGCCTCCGAGATTGCCCCCTTTTTTCTGTCGAAGATTCAATAAGTTGACAGAAACATTGTCAGCACCAGGGTGTCGCTTTATATCGCCGCTGCCAACAAATCTGTCTTTGGGAAAATGGAAATGTATGTGTTAAGCACGCCCAAGTGATACAGGAGGGGCCCGCCACTGCCACCACCACCACCGATGCCGCCGCCACCCTCCCAGCACCCCTCCCTTGTTGGATCCTCGAGAGTTGCTCCTCCACAAAATGATCGTCGTTGTGCTCGGAAGCATTCATCTTGATTATACAGACAGAAATGCTTTGATAATGATCTGCGGGAGACGGTCGTCAGAAGTTTGTCAAAAAACACTAAATGTCAAATCCCCGGCGGTGGTATCTAACTATCTGTTGGTGTGACACAGCCTGTCACGCACACACACACACACACCTTCTCCTCCCCTCGCAGCCTTAGCCAATGAGACGTATGCCTCTTATTGCCTCCCATGCCTCCTCACTGTATTGCACTGCCATGGAGTGGAGAGCACACAGCTGCAAACCAACAGCAGCAGCAGCGGAGAGAGTGTGCATGCATGTGTTCACATGTGTGAGGTCATCTGGCAGAACACGCGTGTTCAATGACTCAAAAACACTGCAGGAAAACCGAATCTGAGGCATTAGTTTGCGAAGCCGTCAGAGCTGTTTGTGTGGTTATTGTTAACATTTGTTAGCTGTATTTCTGTCACGGTTTAGTGTGGTAAACGTGACAGTGGTGCAAAACGGCTTTTGAAAGGACTACATTCAACAGTATATGAGCTAACGTTTCAGCTGTTTATCCATGCCTTTAGCTTACTGTGAAACTAGAACTGAATTATACGGCTAGCTAACAAAGCTGCACATAATTTACCGCTAAGAATTTCCAACATTCTTTATAATAATTCTAAATATTGAAACATTTTTCAGCTGCTATATCCACTCATCCATTTTACATTAACAATTAAACACTATCTATACTTTTTATAAGTAATTTAAGTTAGCTAACCTGCCACTTTTAACAAAAAGCTAACAGTTTCTATTCTACTGGATAACATCTTAATAATTTAATTTGAGTTTTAAATTCACAATTTTAGTTAGCTATTAGTTTCTCAATTTTTTTCTAATAATTTAAACAGCTTATTAGTACTTTTAGCAACATTTATAGTTTCCATAGCTAGCAAGCAAATTTTAACAATTTATCTACATTATTTGCTAACAAATTAGCTTCCTAACGAGTTTCAGCGAAATTTGACGCCTTTATAAGTAGCAGTTACCGCTAAACAAATTTTAACAGTGTATCTGCAGCGTTAACTAATGACTTGAACTGTCATGGCTTTTTTCTTTTGGAGGGGGGGGTTATAGTTTCCATAGAATTAGCTAAAATTTAACTGCTAGCTATACATTAAGCTAGTTACTTTCTGATTTTCTCAATTTTAAGTATTTTAACCATCGATCACTTTTTCGAATTTTTTTTAAGAATTGTCAAAAATCCATATATTTATTTTAACTCTTAATTCAAAACTTTTAGAATTAGTTTTATTTTAATTTTATTTGTTGGACTGTATATACTTTAGTTTAAATTAGCAAGCAAGTTCATATTCATATCACATTTATAAATCCATATTAATTCTGTTTATGTTTAGGTTATCCACACTTCAAAAAAATTGTTCTGAAAAGTGCCATTACTATTTTCTTATTGTCTTTCTTATCATTACTACTGGTTGTGTTGAGTTGTTAGAGAGTTAGCGAGGCAAAGCTGAGATGGTTGGGAGAGGTTAACAATTCTGTTAACAATTTGATTTATCTATCCGTGTTTATAGATTTCAAATGCCAGCTATCAGTTTAGAGAATAATCTTTTTTATTTAAAATAATCTTTCTCCATAGGCTATCCCCCAGTCACTGCAGACAAACCCCAAGGGATCGCTACTTGCACCCTTAACTGGGACTCACTGATTGACGGTTACTGATCTAAACTTTCTGCATTAAGACTAACCTGAGAAAAAAATGTGTCCAGAGGCATAGGTTTATATATATTCATACATGTAAAATACAGCTCCATCAGCTTTTGTCTGTCTACAGAATCACTTTGTCTCACACACACACACACACACACACACACACACACACACACACACACACACACACACACACACACACACACACACACACACACCGTGGAGCAGCTTTATAATTTAAATGTTAATGGCATCACAGGTTTCACTACCTCCGTCAGTGGCTTTAGGAAGAGGCGATCGCACTCACAAATGCCGACTGGCAGGTACTAAACGGTAAACGAGTGGAATTCCTCTTTAAAATGCTAATCAGTGCCAGCTCAGATCTGAGCGTGTGTGTGAGAGAGAGAGAATGAATGCACTTCACAGTCAGGCAGCCACTGTATATGCGTGAGTGCTTGTGTATGCATTTGCAGCTCTAAATGAACTGCCAGCTTTCAATACTATTATTCCTTGTGACCTTTTACAGCGACTGACATAACGCACAGGATTCAGTTCATTACTGAGCACCTCCACACGACCCGTGCTCTTATTGTTGACAAGCGAGATCTCAAGAAACCGCAAACAAACATGTCAAGTCGAAGTTACAAATCTGTGCAGTTTCTCACGTTATCGTGAATTTGTTATCATGACATACCCCCCCCCGTGTTTGTTTTGCCACCACATATGGCCAGAGCGGCCGCGCCTGCCGCCATGCCCGCTGCCGCCGCCGACAGCCTCCCTGGTTTCCCGGTGAGCAGGCAAACATCTTGAGCGGGTACAAACGTGGACCGACCCTCCCTTTGGCTGACGTCCAAACTCTGTCTTGCGTCTTCTGGGAGAACAAGAGGAGAAATGGAACAACTGGTTTTAATGAAACAATTACAAGACACTAATTATTATGTTAATGTTTTGCTACTATCATCAGCCACCGCTAACAGCCTCCTGCACCTAGAGGTTCAGAGCCTGCCGTGTGTGAGTGTGCATGTGTGTGTTAGTTTTCTTTTCAGCTAGGTGGGAAGATGGACATTTTTCAATAGGCAGCGGCAGGAATGTGTTGAAATGTAAAAAGGGCCACAAAGCGCCGGCTGTTGTCATTGAATGTCAGGTACATTAATTCCCATAATTCTCAGCGCAAATAAATTAGCAGCAGGGTTGCCAGTGATTCAAAGCCATCAGTTTTAGGTGTCTGTGTGTGTGTGTGTGCGTGCGTGCGTGCGTGCGTGTGTGCATGCGTGCGTGTGTGTGTGTGTGTGTGTGTGTGTGTGTGTGTGTGTGTGTGTGTGTGTGTGTGAGAGAGAGAGAGAGAGATGAAGAGGAGGAGGAGGAGGAGGGCTCAGGAGACAGGCCTGGAGGCGAGAACACACACATGTGAAGCACAAAACACACACACACAGACGTAAATAAACACATGCATCATGCAGACGCATGAATACACACATGTAAACACATGCATCACAGGCTCCCTCTCCCTCCACACACATGATAAGCAGCAGCGTGCTGCCGAGGCCATTGTTAATGCAACAGCAGTGGTACATGTGTCGTGCATTAAAGGATAAATCCGCCTTCCTGCTGTTCAAATAAGCAGGTAAAAAAAATCTTCATATATCATGTTTAGATCTGCATAATAACATTCATTTTCACACTAAATGGGATTTAAAAAGTGATTAGTTTAGTAAAAGTTTTCCTTTTTCTCTCTTAAGGATGATGAGAAGTTCCTATGTGATGTCCTGAAAAAACAGTAGAAGTCCAGCATGGGGGTCTGATATGCTAAGACTCTGCAACAAGTCAGAGAAAAGGTTTATATTGGTAATGTACTCATCTCTAGTGCCATCTGGCAATTGATACCCCCAAAAAAGCATCCACTGCCATACTCCCAAATTTGGGAGGCCATTTGTTTTGCCAGGTTGTTATGCTAAGTCATCCTCCACTTAAGACACCCATAAAAAGGCTTTTTAAATTTGTAAATATTTGTTTAGTAAGATGTGGAGCCTTGTGCAAGATAATAATTAAATGCAACTTGATATGATAGTTCACAACCTCCCAAATGCCTGCATCAGTACTACTGAGCTATTTATCAGTCATGCCTAGTTTACTTCCCCAAGCGTTGATCAATTAGAATAGATCTGTCCTTTTTGCTTTGCACAAGCGTATTAAGGTCCTTTTTGATTATGGGAAATTTAAGGTGTTTCACTTCACCATGCCCTTTTCACATCCAATAGTTCCTTGTGCTTGGATCAGTACTAAACTGAACTTAGAGCACTGTAATCTTTGTTCTTTCCTTTTAAGATTTACATGACATGGTGTCATTCAAGGTTTTTCAGCAGTAAAGAAATGTGCACCATGTCTGACAGAATACAGTTGCTGACTGGGTGACTAAGTGATTGGATAACTGTTTTTTCAAATGGTTTATGAGGCTATTCCTATTAAATTGTAGGCTCATCAGTTATTATTGCTGTTTACAATTGTGCTTCAAATCAATAACTTCTATGAGGCAATGCAAAGATTTTAAAGCGAACTAAATGTACTTGCCAATATGGAAAAGAAATAGTAAAAACGTATATGATTTACTCATGAAAGTGGCCACTTTCTCATTACTTTCATATATTATTATATATATTATGTATATTATACATTATATAAGTATCCAAAACATACAAGTTTCATTTATATAATTTTTCAAGGGATCTTATATCTGTTTTCACTCTTGTTTCACACAAGACAGATACAAACTTTATAAGATTTATATATATATTTTCCATATGGGTGGTTTAGCCTTTAGCTTACTATTACAACCACTCGTCCGTTTCTGTAGCTTTTATTACATTTGTAGCTACTCATTATGTTTTGTGGCCAATTTAAAGAATTTATTCGTTATTTATTGTTAGCTAACATTTTAACTAATTGTCCACTCATTAAGCTAGCTGTCCCAGTTGTTAATCAGAAATATGGCTAGCATTAAATTGTTAGCCAAAGTTTCAACAGTCTTCATGTTATTAACTAACTTAATATATGGCTAGCAGTTTAACTAGCCATACTTTAAGCTAATAACTGTACTTTTAACTTTTAATCTATACTTTGAGCTAACAGTTTAAACTGTTAGCCTTACTTTTGGAGAAATAATTTTTAATGCTCTATTTATAATTTTAGCTAGATCATTTACAATGTTCATCTAGTACATGTAGATAATTATTTATTTATTTTTTAATCCTTTCTTATAGTTAACAATATGTTAATAAGTGTGAGCTATTGTTTTAGTAACTGAAATCACTAAACGTTTTACCTAAAATTTTAGTTAAGTGATCAATTATTTTTCCTAGCTAATAATTTAAACAGTTTAGCAATACCATCAGCGAACAATTCAAATTGCTAAACAGACTATTCAAGCAATATTTAATTTGGTTCCATACTTTTAGCTAACAATGTGTTATAACTTAATTGAAAATAAAATAGTTAATAACATACCACTAAATATTTTGAGAAAACAGCATCCATAATTTTATTAATAATTTTTACCAAGCAAGTTTAAATGTTTAGTTGATATTTCCATTGCTTTAAATTCAATGGAACTATTTAGTTAAACTGTGGCTAACCAAACTGCTAGCCACAGTTAAAGGCAATTTTTAGTTAAATTGTAGCTAAATGAGCTGTTTACTGTTCAACTGTCTGTCCATTGAATTTAGCAATTTTTTCCCTTTATGATCAGATGTATGGTATATTTCTTTTGGTTGTCTATTTGACTTTTAATATCTGCTGAAATACCCTCTTTACTTCTTGTACCCCGAGATAATCAGTTGTTTAAGGCATTCAGAGTCTTAATTGTGAGAATTTACTACTAAATTTCATTTTGTTTATTTTGTAAAATACATCTGTTTCTTACTTCATGAAGTACAATTTTCTTTAAAGTTTACCATATAAAAGCAGTTGTATCTGAATTTATCTTTATTGCTAAGGGTAGGTGAGAGAAAGTTTTTTATTAGTGGTGATCTGACCCTTTAATTACATTACTTAACTTGTGAGACGTACATTGTTTGTTGCAGTCGTTGCGCTCTGAGCCAGGTCTCCCTTTGAAAACCGTTTCTTATTCTCGGTGGGACTACCTGGCTGAATGATGGGTCCATGAAAGGAGCAACAATATCCCAGACTGTTTGCCATAAGTCAGTGAAAGAGGTGATTCATGAACAGTGGGCAATAGGTCTTGGCTCAGACTCTGTGATTGAAACCTGTTTAGTAACAACTGCTAATTTCATTACATGGTGTCAGCGCACACTGAGCGGCTCCGAAAAGGCCCGCTTTGAACTCTCAAGGCCCAAACAATGACACGGGGCAGTCAGGGGGCCTGACGGGAGTGTGACAGGTCGGTGGTGGGTGTAAAAACAAAACATACCCCCTCCTTAAAAGAAAAAAAAGAGAGCGAAGGTTTTTCATAATGCTGAAGTCTGTCAAATATTTTGATATGTCCCACACACCATGGTGCAGCTCCTCCTGAGCTTTTTGCCTTTCAGCGGGGGAACAATTGACTTTCTTCACGATCAAGTCGTTCGCCTCCCCGCCTCCAGGCGAAACCTTTCATGAGGAGCCATGGCTTGCCGTTGCAGCTGTTCCGCTGGGGTTCTTCCCATGGACACCGGGGATAAAAACTCTTTGAGGAAGCTACTTCAGTTGTGTGGCCTCGCAGGTTTCTCTTTTTTCCCCCCATCAAAATGTTGGCTCGCTAGAAAGTTTTGGGTTGTTTTGTCTTTGTTGGGCTGGGGTTGAACTAGGGTGAGCTTTTTTTTTTCTTTTCCTTTGTCTTTGTCTTTTCTTTCCAGATATGTTCTCACCATTAGCTCTGTCATGTTTTTTTTTTCCATTTGACATATCTTTAGTTAAGCAAAATCTTGCTCCAGGTGTTTTCTAGAAATGAGGGTTTCCAGAAAAGGCCAGAAAGACGGCTTCCAGTTTTAAGGATGAACCTTTTTTTTTGCAGTGTGCACAGCTTTTTACAGTGATTGAACTCAGAGCTGCAGACTTTCAGAACATGCACCATGAAGGTAACTTTGTAAAGTTCACTGCGGATAGAGGAGACGTATGAATATTCATGAAAAATTACCCCAGCTCGCCGTCCCTGATAGCGGGCCCTTTTCTGCCATGGTATTAGGCCTGTAAAAGAGATGAAAGGCTTGTGAACCATCCCCACTTCCTTGGCCTTATACTGGGACACAATGGCCAACCAGCCGCTCAATTAGTCTGCCATCTTAGACTGACTGTTTGACAGGTCTAGCTAATTGTTAATCCCGCCATAACTGTTGCTCAGAGTAATTAATCATGTAACAAAAGGGCTCTCAGTGAGGCAACCCCACCAGTGCGGATGTGTGTCAAACCAAGAAGCGAGCACTAAGAGGGAGAAAAGGCATCAGTAAAGGTTGTCCAATTTACAGCTGAGGTTGATTAACAAATATTTAATCTTCATTTGCGGCACCTTCGCGGCAACGAGCACCCGCGCCCTTGTTTTTCCCGGATGTAAACAGTCGAAAGCGTGAGATCTCCTGGCTTTATGTAAATGCCGTGCCGTGTGAGCCCCACATGAACAGGTTCCAGGGGTCAAGTACCATTCATCATGAGATGGAGTGTCATTTTCTCCACTTCATACGCAGGCAGCTGCTTAAGAGGAGGAAGAGAAAAGGAGGTATTCTTTGAGGGGGAAAGAAAAGGCAGAGCCGAGCACAATCCAGGCTTCAGAGACAGGGGGTGGTGGTGGTCGGGGTGGTGGTGGTGGGGTGAATAGAAACACAAGGTGCCACTGTGTCAGAATTCAAATGTGAACACAACCGGTGATGTCATTCACCTCCCCAACCCCACCTCGAGTCATAAGACGAGCCACATTCCTGGGAACGGGAAGTGGACACAAAGAGCCACCGTGTTTTGCAGTTTTGCAATTCTGAATCATTTTGCTGTGACCCATGAGTGATTTTTTTTTCTTTTCCCCTCGGTGTGTCCAAATGATGATTAATATCTGTTTTCTATCTCTGTGCCGAATGGTTCCAGCAACAAACAAGAGCATCTCTTGTTCAGATGAAAAAGGAATTTTAGGCTCCCGGGCTATGGGAGCTCATAAAGGGCAAGTTGGATAATTTCAGAGGAAAATCGAGAGAGGTCAGAGCTCATCTCCATCTTTTTTTTAAGAGAGGGAAAAACTTAAACATAGTCACGCAAGAGATATAAGGTTCTGACACCTTTTGTAGGCCTTGAATTAGAAGATCAAGCACCAGGAACAAAAGAAAAAATCCGAAGTCAAGGCCGATTATTTGCCTGATTTTTTCCCTCACAATCAGCAGTCCAGCACATGAAAAAGGAGAAAACCTGACGATTCAAGGAACAAAACAAAAGCCTCCGGGGAGACCCTGGCTGCCCCGCCGGCTGGCCGACCCACCTCCGCCGCCACGGAGGACCAAAGCACAATACCGCACACAGAAACCTGCAGACAATAAACAGAAACAGTAGGAATCCTTCCCTAATTTGACTTGCTCCACAGGTGGTCACCAGCTGCTTGCGAACAGGTTACTGCGGGCCCCAACGGAGGAGCTGAGATTTTCATTTTAAGTGGAACAATGGGCAACTGCACAGGTCCCCAAAACCAAGAGGTCGTTTCTTTCCCTTTCTTTCTTTCTTTCTTTCTTTTTTTTTTTTATTTGGCAGTGCCTGGAGGTAAGTCGGAGCTCCACGGCAGCAGACAGTGAGGTCTTTTGTCTCAACGTCTGCGAACAGAAATGGGGGCTATCAGAAATTCCCCCTGTCTTAGTTCACATGATTCAATGAGAGCCCTGTGTGCCACTCGGAGGGCTGTTCTTTTCTTGTCTATTCATGTCGTACACCGGAGGGAAAGACCCGGCTACACTGACGGCTGAAGGCCTGCTTTTACTCATTCGACAAGACAACACCCTCTGCAGAACTCCAAATTCATTTAACTCATAATTACACGGCTCTTCACACAGAACGGCCCTTCAGTTCAGCCAGATATGTCTGAAATGGACATTGGTCATGCACGAATCCTTGAAATGTCTTAATGTGCGGCCAAATCCTTTCGTGCAGATTGCTCTTATTACCTCCAGTGTCCACAAAAACAGATAAAATAAAAGCCTTCTGTCTGTGGGCTTAAAATGAAGATTCAGAGGCAGGCACATGGTCAGATTTAGAAACCCCAATCCTCACAAATGAAAGATGAATGTGGGCTGAGGATGTCTTGCAGGCAGAAAGGGGTTTTTCCCAATAATCTTTGATTAGATTGTCCTGAGACGAAGCAGAAGCCTGACCACCAAATAAGAGGAAGCAAGTTAACATAAGTAATTGTAATTTGAGTGCAACTTCAACTAACAACATGGGAAAATGCTGGAAGGAGAAAAACAAATACAAAGAGATTTTTCTTCTGAGGATGCTGATTTTTAAATTCACAGCATTAAATACAACACATCCAAACTAAATCTACTCGCAACTTCTGGGATTGCAGAACCAGTACATATCTGGCGCTTGAGTGAAACAGGCAAAAATTTGTTATATGCAAATTTGAGCTGATATTGTCCAAAATTAGAGGGACAATTGTTGAATTTGTCATTGAAACAGCCTTGGAAAGAAACTGTTTCTGCTGGCAGGAACAAAAACGGTGGTTGCTGGCACTTGGGGGACTCTTCTAATACCCATTCTGCTTGATTTAGAGCAAAGTTTCTGTCTGATCAAACCACACATCTTTAAAGAGTGAAGGAAAACAAAGGGGAAACCAAAGATAGCATTCCTTAAGCTGAATGAATTTTATTCACACAAGTTGTCTTACTCTGTCTTACATGTGAAAGGGTGTCATTATATTTTCCTAAACCTAACCAAGCAGTTCTGGCACCCAGTACCACAGAAAGTCAAGAGATATCAATGGCACATAGGACTCAAACCATCATTCTCTTGTATAAAAGTCCAGAATTTGACTTTTGCCACCATTTTCACCATTCTCCACCAAGTCTGAACTTTGGTTGTAGAAAAGATGGATATAGTCTCTGCGATGCCACCAATCAGTTCATGATGTCCCAGTTTGATGCTTCAAACTCATTTGAACAGGTGTCATAATATTTTCCTAAACCTAACCAAGGAGTTTTGGTGCCTAGTACCAGCCATGGTCTGGAGATATTAATCCCACATAGAATGGGAACCCAATTGTCTTGGTTGCCACCACTTTCATCATTCTCCACCAAATCTGAACTTTGGTTTTATAAAAGATAGATATAGCGACAGGATTTGAAGTTTCAAATTAAGTATTTTGGTCCAGCCATCTTATCTTTTTTTAAATTGGATGGGAAACCAAGAAAACTGGATGTAAAATTGTGACAACCACTCAGTCGATGTTTCTTTAAAGTAGAACTCAGTTTTGTTTTAAAGCAAAGAAGCAACAACAGTTCGGAGGCCAGTAGCTACTTTAAATATACAACAGAGTCAATAGGGACACCAATGTCAAGGTGTCCCACAATAGTTCTGTTTTTCCCATAAAGGTAACATTAAGATTTATAAATGCTTTTTAAATATTTCAGTTCTTTTGTTGTAAAAGGCTTTTAAAGGGTAGAATTGGCTAACAGAACAGCTGAGCAGTTTCAGTTGTAGTTTAATGTGACCGATAGGCTTTTTGCCAAACTTCACATTGCCACAACAACTTTAAGGCCTAGATTACGCTCTATCGTGGACTTGGACAGCTGGAGGCACCACAACCAAGTAGTGAAAACTTCTTTGTCCAGCACTGGGGTGCATGCATAGTTGGTGCATTGTAATAAGGTCTCTGCAGGCGAGTCCATGTGGTTATGCAGATTAAATTCGCAACACTCGTGCCTAAGTGGACCTGCAGACCAGTTGTGGAAAATTTAACATTATTGCTTCAGAACTTTAGGCTTCTTGGGTAAAATTCACATTTGCTTGACAACAAGACCTCAACTTTTTATGTATAATTAGTCAAGTCCATTCACATGTGGCTGTAATGATCTTTGGAGGTAGTGAACAAATGTTAGTCTGGATGGAGATTTTTTAATAAGACAAACTTTGTTTATTAAGTGTTTTTGCTTGTAGATAACACAGAGACGGTTTGTAACATAGGAGGAGGGCTGTATGACTGTTCATCTGCATTATTTGGATTACTTGTGTTACATGCTGGAGAATAACCAAGACATCTCAAAGCAATCAGCATGAGACCTCAATGTAAAAGATCTATGATTATGCATGTTCCCTAAAAACGCATGGTTTAAACTCTTAATTTATGTATTTCGTTTTAATGCACTTTTATTGGCGCCTGTGCTCTCGGCGCCCTAAAATAAAACTTTCATCTCCCTCGTCATTACATCCTGAACTTGCCCCCACGTCCCTTCATTTACATTCACACAGCTGATGTTTGTTGTGAACAGGCGCTGTCAGAGAGGATAAAGAAAGGTTACCTGGTGGCTGGGATGCTTTACACCAGCAGATTTATCCACACTGATGTTTTGATGTCACCACCGGCCGCTCCGGGCGCTTTGCTGTTGCAACAAACCAAACCCAATCAAATCTTTGAAGTAGTCATGTATGCATAAGTGCCGTCTACCTTAATGCTAAATAATTAGCAAACGAGCGCGTGGCTCACTGGGATTGCTACCTCAGGGCTAAACTTGCTTTTCCTGCTTTGATCATTACGTTAATTAAATCTGGCTCCCTTGACAGGTCGAGGGCTAAAAAACAGGTAGGTGTCATAGGCACCTCGGCGCAGACAGAAGCACCTGGTGTGTGTGAGCGCTCCAGCTGTCAGCGGTGATGCCTTGAGAGTCAGATGGCGCTGGCGTTAATTTGAACCGATGTCCCAAAAGGGGAGGGAGGGGAACAACTCAATCGTAAGACACCCCGATTCTCCGGTCTGGAGGCGGGCGAGGCTGCAGCTTTGGAGCAGCTTTGGCCAGAGGAGGAAAGAAGTCATGTTGTCAGACCTCAGTGTCAGCTCGCGTCATAACCAGTGCCTGGGGGACAAATTAGAAGTGTGTTTCGAGAAATGTGTCAAAAGTGTTCTCGGTCCACATCACAGCAGAGGAATCGTGCGAAGAGGGACCTAAACCAAAGTCAAACGCCAAAGGGAGTCAGAGGAGGGACTCACCTATGATTTATTTAAATCAAAATGGCTCCAAACTATGAATAATTACACATCGGTGGATTCATGTGCAGTCTCTTAATGCAATTATTCATGAAGAGCTCTGCTGGCAGGTCAAGACAGACTGTAAGCACCTCATGGAAGAGCACTAATCACTGTTAGTGCACAAGCAGGGCAAGAAAGGTCAAAGGTTTAATGCAGTATTTTAAGTCAAACTCAACTATTTTCAAGCAATTTTCTGCACATTCACATGTGTTTCCATGTGATTGTGGCCATGTCTAACAAAATAACTGTTGTACACCTGCCTGACCTTCACTTTTATCTTTCAATTTAATTTTATTTATATAGCACCAAATCACAACAACAGTTGTCTTAAGGTGCTTTATATTTTAAGGTAAAGACCCTATAATAATACAGAGAAAACCCCAAAAATCAAATGACCTCCTTTGAGCAAGCACTTGGCGACAGTGGGAAGGAAAAAAAAAACCTTTTAATAGGAAGAAACCTCCTCCAGCAGAACCAGGCCCAGGGAGGGGCGGCCATCTGCTGTGACAGGTTGGGTTGAGGGGCAAAGGCTGTGGAAAAGAGCCAGAGATTAATAATAGGTAAAGATTAAATGCAGAGAGGTGTATAAACACACAGAGGGTGAAGAAGGTGATTAAAGAAGCAACACTCAGTGCATGTAGTAAGCAGCCATGATGCACTGAGTGTTGACCTATTGCAGGAGGAGTCACCTGATCCTGCCCTAACTATAAGTGAACTATAAATGTACATGTATGTACTCACAGCAACAGATGACTTTTGTAACTATTAAGGCCTTGCAAAACATAACACAAAATTCCAAAGTTTTCGACGCAAACTTGGGGTGTAATGTATACACACAACAAACACGTTGTGTTTTTGTGGAATTTGTCGTTAAAAAGTGCACCATGAAGAAGATGGAGTCGACATCAAGCAATGATGAGCTGGTCCTGATGTTTCTAAGCAAGAAAAGGAAGAAATTAAGATTTTGAGTTTATCCAGTTCTCGCGAGAAGGCAGCAGCAGCAGGGAGAATTTCATAGTTTGATCCAGGAGCTGAAGCTGTATCACAATTTTCAGAATGTCAGTGTAGAAATTTTGGCTGTTGTTAGCAGAGTTGGGACCACATCTGAGGAGACAGAGAAATAACGTGACGCACAAACAATCGTAAACGACTCGATCAGCGATATAAAACAACTTGGTTATTAGCTAGCAAGTTTTTGCAGACCGATCCATGTAAACTATGGGCAACCATGACCATCTGCTAGAGACCAAAGAAATCACAAGGAGGCTGTTGGTGCAGCACCCTCTTTGCAACCTTGGTTCACCTGTGAACCTCCAGGAGCCACATTTGTCCCTAGCAACTTGAGACCAATCTCTATGCCTGTATGACTGAGGCCAAAGATTTAAAATTAGTTATTGAGACCATAAATTCATTTAAAAGGGGATGACTGAGATGACAGGGCAAGGAAGTCTCAGGGTCTTTTTTTCCCTTAGACCACTATATAACTGGACTTCTATGTACATCCAAAGATTCCCCCCCCCCCCCCCCCCCCACCACCTCGTTGGCCAGTAAAAAGAATGCAGGTTTACGAGCACAGACGATTCCACATGAATTCAGCCTATTGTAATAGTTTGAAGCATTTTTATCACTTGGACTCATCTAAAACATGACATCAGATTAAATCTGCTTCATATTTTAAATGCTGAAAGCCATAAAAATGCATTTATTCAAAGTAAAATAAGCTTTAAACTGGATGTGGTTCTCCCTGACAGTGGCTGCAGGGGAGAAAAGACTCCCCATCCTTGATGAAAATAAGACAGATGACATTAATTTCTTATGAAATAATCTAGATTGTGTTTGTTGGATCTGCTCAGATTTTTAAAAACCACAAAAAGAAAACTTTCTGCCTGAGCCCAGCGGCCTTTCCTCCACATCCTCATCCAGCGCCCCACACCACAGAGCGTTCAGTAGTAATTAGTGTCTTCAATATGTTTAACCATCCCACATACCTGTTTAATCAAACCATTTTCTGGGCATGTATTCAACCTTCAAAGGCAACGTTTGAAAAGGACTCGGGAAACACAAAAGCGACTCGTCTCTGAAGCTCCTTTTGATCTAGATCATTAACGTTTTGGAATCAGAAGTTGACATAAGGCCCGGTTTTGTTGCCGCACTCCTGGATCCGTTTCTGTGCGGTGGAAGTTGAAGATGTTTGGAAAATTGCTCCGATTATAGTGTTCATGTGCCATTTGATACTGGTTCCAAGAACAAGGGGAACTGCAGCCAAACCAGACTACACCAATAAGAGCTGGCGGAACTGGCCGTCCTTTCATAGACCACATGGTCTCTTTACCGAGTGGACACATTTTATTATCATGGTAATCGACTTTGTAATTCCGGTGTGAGCAGCCCCACCCTGCTGCATTTACAACTGAGAGATCTCAACACCGATGAAAGCGGAGTGCATCAAGCAACAATGGTTTACTAGAAAGGACAAATGGAGTGGAGTGATTGTTTTTAAAGGCTGCGAGTTCATCAAAAACTTCACATCGCAGAGATTTAAAGGGTCAGTTCGGTGCATTTGAGCTCGAGTAAACCTTTAAACTACACTGAAAATCCCTCTAGCGTTGGCTGTGCGCATCAGAGACCGATTCCACAGTGGAAGTTGTTGCATCGAGGGATGCATTCAAAGCAAGCCGATGGGAGTTCTTCATCGCTCTCCAATGGGGGAACATCAAATGACGACACAATACGTTCTTGGACTTCGCGAACAGACAGGGACGGGCCACCCTCCATCTCCAGAACCCTTTAAAAGTGAGCCCGTCCTCATCCAACCCTCTTTTTAAAGAAAAGTACTCATCATCACATCATCACGGACTCTCCTGCTCTCTCTCTTTCCCAGAGCATCGAAGCGGCGATGCCTGCACCCGCGGGCAGCGTTTCTGAAGAATCACAAGAAATTCATTTCCTCCCTGGATGGAAAATAACAAAGGAATTCCTCATGACAGGCCTCTCTTCCTGTCATCTGCCGGCCACAAGTCTAGTGATCTATTATTAGAACACCCCCACCCCCCGCCTCTTCTTCTTCCCTTCTTTATCACAACCAGACTGCAGAAGTCTCATCAGGTGATTTGATTAACAAATTACAGACAGACAGGAAGTCTGAGGGTTTGGGCAAAGGTAAAAAACAGACAGGGTACAATCAGTGTGGTTTTTGGGGGGGAGGTGGGGGATTTTGTGGAAGTATACACCATTAAATATTCAGTTTGATTACTCTTTACTCAGTAGCACATTTCTGACCTAGTTCAGAGTAATTAGGTTTACACTGTTCAGCCACTTTGGTAAACAGGGATATTTTCCTGGTGAGATAACTTCACAGCAGCTCTCTGTATCATGGTGCACGGTCCCAGCAGGGATTATCTTCGATCTGAAGGAGATACCTATCTGCTGTGTTGATATTCCAGTCTTAATATGAGCAGTCTGTCCCACCAGAGGAGCACAGAGCACGCTCGCTTGAGTGAGATTTTGCACCGTTTTCGCTCTGCATAAACTTTATGTGGTGGAGCAGGTGCTAATTTCACCTCTTTGACTCAGTTATACCATCACAAAAACCTAAATGTCAAGCATTAATTAAGCACTTTATTATGTTCCCTTGTGCATTATGTGTCTTTTGGCTGGTTTCAGGGTTTGTTAGCCCATTGAATGGCAGTCATTGGTTGGTTTGGGACGCCCTCCTCTATTTTCTGGCAGGCCCGGTAGGCTATTATCATCCATTATACTTACTGCAGGTTTTTGCACATCAGTTCTGGACAATAACGGGAGAATCAGTCTGGGTTCAAGCGGAAACGTCTTACAAAGGAAAATTAAGAAGTACCAAAAACTGCAGTTCCTCTAGTGGCCACTTGAGGCATGCTTCAAAGGGGAGTCAATCTCCATACTTTCATGTTAAAGCTACTTACTAAGGAAAGTAACTTTGGTTTTACTCAGAATTCTCTTGTTAATGTGTTGCTTCCGTAACTGGATACCCAGCCAGATTGCCAGTCTTCTAGCTTGCTTACTTGCCACAAGTGCACTGTGCCACCTACCAATAGAAAGGAAAAAATAATGTGCATATTTCCATGAGAGAAATCCCACGCCTGGACCGTCGTTGACCGCCGCCATGATTCTAGCCTACGTCACAGCGTCATGTGCGCTTTTTACATCCAACACAAAAACTGCAGTCGTGGTGCTTTTGATTGTACTCAGAACTCAAAGATTCTGCCTTCCGAGTAGGAAGATGTAGGTAACACCAGACTGCAGATGAGCTGCATACAGGGCTGGACTGGGACAAAAAAATCGGCCCGGGCATTTTGACTAGAGACCGGCCCACCATTATAGGAAAAATCATGAAGCCTTTGAATGGAAACAAACGCTGTTGTGACAGTGATGGACACTGTTCTGATGGTATATATGTATCAATCTATCAATCGTTTGTTGTAAGATTCAGATAATTATTTTTTAAAAGCTAGATATTTTAATTGAGAATAAGAAAGAAAAGTATTTCTTTGTGCTCCCCTCTCCCTGTTAATGCCCTACCTGCCCCCCCTGGCAAAACTTTGCTAGACGCCCCTGAACAGTACCAGCTGTCAGCTACGTAACAAAAAGGATCCTGGTGTTATTTGTCTCTCAGAAACAGTTCATAACTTCCCTTCAACTCATTCATGTTAACTAAAAGGTAAACCTGTTTCTCCATCACCTGTTCAGCCCTGATGACATCTCCTGGTTTCATCTTCATGTTTCCCTATCACCACATATCCAAACCGATATCATGACCAGCAGCTTTACAGCTGTGGCTCCAGCAAACATCAGCCGATACTAGAAAGTAATATTAAATAAATTCTAACAACAGCTGATCAAGCTTAAACGTGCTGCTGTTGTTTAGCGCGACCTCCGCTGGTTTCTTCTTTCTGGCGCAAAGTGAGCGATAAACAAACACGAGAGAAAAGCTGATCAGCTGATCATTGATCAGTTTCATGATTGAAATAGAAACAGGAGAGGGAGGGGAGAGGATGAGAGAAGAAGAGGCAGCTGTGCAGCGTAAACACAGAATAACTCCAGCTTTGTGTCTTTTTCATTGTAGCTGAAGTCCGGGACAAACTGTGTTCCTTTTCACCTCAATACGAAACGCGTAATATTTTCTCTGAATACAGACGATTCCGTTTTTTAGGGGACGGTTGGCAACTCTAATAATTAACCTTATGAACAAAATAAAGTTCAACATCAGTAACATCATAGCACCCACCCAGCTGTATAGAAACTCCGTCATACTAACTAGTATGAAAAAGTCAGCATAACGCAAATAAACTCCACCTAAACTTGGTTTATATCTGACCCAGAGAGACTGCAGGTCCTAACTTCTTACCTGAAGTTCAGTTCACCTGACACTTGGACTGGCGGCCGCCTCGGGTCTCTCCTCCTCCTGCCTCCCCTTTCTCTCATCCACCTGCTGGCCTCCACCACTTGCTAATGTTACTGAATCTGTGGAAGCTCCGCGATAGCCACCACACGAAGTAACGAATAACGACCCTATCTAAATCCCAGTAATGATTAACGCGTTCCTGATTTTGGCATAATAACTAGTTACCGTGCTCGTTACCACAATAATAACGTAGTTACTGTAAGGCGTTACTTAATAACGCGTTAGTCCCAACACTGGTTATTACTGAAATTTTTAATTTTTTATATATTATGAGCCTACTATGTGGTACAGTCCATTTAAGAAGTTTGTGCGTCAGTTCTGATAGGGGAAGGTTTCGATTTTCTTTTAGTTAGCAATTGCATGCAACTGTCAACTTGACCACATTCAGCAGACAGACTCCATCTTATTGCTTTCTTAGCCCAAAAGTTCCTTTGAAGATTGCAGCTGACCGAGTGGTTGCAGACCCGGTCCCCATCTTCAAAGCAACCATCTCAAGGAGCCGGCAGGTTAACGGCAATCAGAATGATTTCAGGTCTCACATGTCTGAAAAAGGTATGAAAATGACCACCAAAAAACAAAAAACAGAGCGATTATGTAGCTGTGTGTATTTTCATCCAACCTGTGACCTACAGTAAGTGTTTTTGGTGCTTAGATCAAACCAAACATCTTGCGAAAATGAGAGAACCGGAGTAAAGTATACATAACAAATTTGTCTCAAACTCTTTTTGTACACAGTCGAGAACTGAAAGGATTAATTCACAATTCAAACCTCTAAATGTGGATTTGATAACAGTCATTCAGTGGGCTGATACTTGCGATCTGATTTGGTAGTTGCCTGTAGTGATATCTAACCGTGCATGAGTTACATCTGAGGGAAAAAAGCGCGGGTTATTCTTAGAAACAAGAGCATGTGGTTGGATTTTTAAAGCATTATTTCCATTGCTAACAGCAGTTTTATATTATGTTACAGGAAATTGAGGTCTTTTTTGATTTAATTTAGGTGAAACAACCTTTTTGCCAGTCAAATCAAAGCCAATTAAGGAAATCTGATTGACTGCATAACCCAATATGTGTGTGTGTGCGTGCGTGCGTGCGTGCGTGCGTGTGTGTGTGTGTGTGTGTCAAAAAAAAAAGTTCAGGGATGGCAAACAGAGATTTAGTATTCATATCCAAATGTGAAATTAACCAAGCTCAGCAGAGTGTGTGTGCTCTAATTTAAAGTCTTGCACTTGATAAACGACAAATCCAATCTGTCTTTTTCATGAGAAAAATGTCTGGGTTTTTTGCAGACATGCTTTCACCTCATTCTTTCCTGTGCAAACACACATGAACATGACAGAGTCTGTGCTGCAAGATGCTGCATTGCACCCATCACCCTCAGACATACAGACAGACAGTCAGTCAGGTCCATCACAACAGAATATTGTGCACTAATATCTCGGGGCATCGACAGCTATTCCAGAAGCATAACTAACAAGTTAAGCCCAAACATTGGGTTTGCATGGAAGCAGAGTTGGGAGAGGGGGGGGGGGGGGAGGGTGTTAATGAATGTCTGTGTATTTGTGGCAGGAGGGTTGGGGGGGGCGCATGCATACATCAAACAGAGACGGTTGGTCAATATTGGGGTATGGAGAATCAACGCGCTTTTTTAAAGGAGAGGCTTATGCTCAAACATCAACAGTGCCAGTTGCTGGGCCCGAGCATTTCCTGAGGCCCGGATCGCCGTTTCTCATTTGTTGCATTAGCGGGAAAGATGGTGTACAAATAAAAATTTCCCTAAGCGAAAAGGAAAAGGTGGTGGGGGGGGGGGGGTATCTTTGCATACAAACAAGGCTGTGTGTAATTTTCAACGGGGGGAAATGGAAGCAAAAGAGCAAGAGGGGAGAAATATTCACCGTCGGCGAACAAAGCCGGGAAAACAACATTTAGGAAATAATTTTAAGACGCAAACAGTTTTCCGGGTTAAAAGTAGACACGAGAAACCTTTCTGGGCGCGATAACTTCAAGTTAAAAGCCATTTTTTGTGCTTGATTTTATTTAATTAATTTTATTAAATTTATTTAATTAACTCATTAACACTTTTGGTAGAATTTGGACCAGACATTGGGATTTTTCTACTAATTTTCTAATGCTACAACTGTAATTCAGTGAATTAGGACTGACTTTTGTTTTAGCAAAGAGTCTAAATACTTGCATCACCACTGCAGAACAGTTGATTTTCACCTGATTTTAGAGATTCTGGAGACGCCCCTGCTCATAATTAATTCAGAAGTGCACACATCAGTCGGTACCATTCAGTTTCCCACAGCAGAATAAAATGGCTCATCCAATCATCCCTCATCCATCTGAAGCAGACTCTGCTTTAACTCACACTTCATTTTTAGAAGCCCAGTTGAGCTTTATTGGCCATTCCCAGAAGCGCAAATGTACACAAACAGCCATGTCTCTTTGAAATATTAGGACTCTGCTCTGATTGCCACCACCTGCGTTATTACAAAGGCTACCAAACAGATGCAGGAGAACGATCTTGGTGTAGAAATCACAGCTGAGACGTGGCATGAAATCTGGCAAAATGCTAAAAGAATCTGTTTGAGCAGCAGCACAGAGAAATATTTCCGCACTGACTACACACAGTTGAAGACATGAAAATGCATCTCTCTCTGTCTCTGCCTGCAGTGTAAGATGAGAGCAGGCACCTACGTCCATTGCATGTGGTCCAGCCACAGAAACGCACACTGCTGCTCAAATATAGTGCAGGTTATGGAGTGTTTTTGGTGTCAGGTGTGGCGTGAATCATATCGGTCTTGTAAATACAAGATAAAATTAACATTTTTAGATATGTAGCATGCTTTCATGTTACACTGAGGTACAGTCACTGTGGTCAAGCTGCGTGTAACCATATTGTTCCAGTCTTACTTCTGAACCATAGACTGTATATAAAAGATGGTCATAGCGACCCGCTGGGCTTTGGACTCTTCAAATTGCAGTTTCAAATTGAACATTTTGGCTGCACCATCTTGTTTTGGAGCCATAAGTATTCATATTTGAATGAGATGTTGGCATTCTAAGCTATCAGATAATGCTAGCTAGCTTAGTTAGCAAGCTAGCTTAGTTAGCAAGCTAACTAGCAAGCTACGTCAGATGTCTCCGAAAACATCGGAGCACGTTTGGATATAAGTGATGTCTTGATAAATCGAGCAGATATTTGAATTTTAAACAGCTACATTCCCGCCTGAAAATATCTTAAAAGTTTCTTTTGTGACCCAGAAAGAGTAATATGAGTAATATTAAAACTAAGTAGCTGCCGCAATTGTTTGAAACTGGAATTTGCTGGGCTGCGCAATGAATTTTGGGATAGGTTGGGCCACAAAGGATACACCTAACCCATCCTTCAAATCTGTGGAAAAGGAGGACGCATTTGGAGGAGTCTACGAATTTGGAAAGCCTTCGTCGCGTCGCTGTTACGTAATCGGCCTACAAATGCGGCCTCAGGAGGAAACAGCCTCTGAATTTGGACACAGCTACAGTGCCAATGAGTGCTAGTTCTTGTATAAATAAACAGATAACCAAAACTAGAGTGCAGACATAATGAACAGTCTGCTAATAGAAAATTGCATAAGGATAATGGGAAATGGTAAAATAGGGATATTTGAAGGGGATAATGATATTACTGAGCACCGTTTTATCAGGAAATGCAGTCTGCAAGCAGCAGCATTTCATAGTGCATTCAAAATTAAAGTCACTGATGACGGACTACATAGTTTGAGGTGTGAATCTATTGACACACGTTTAGAAACAGCAGTTTTTGAATCAGTTGCTAAACAATATTTAATCATGTCACTAGTTGCTCTTTCTGTCATGTGGCGTGTAACTAAGAGTGTTCCAAATGAGTAATTATCTTTCGCTGTTGGGTTTGACTAACAGCCAGCATCTCCTCCTTCTGCCCCCTAGCCTGGTTTATCTTCACCCGCTCTACCCTGCCTACACGTTCTTCTTCACCTCTCTTGTGCTTTGTCCATTGCTTTCAATAGTTGACCCGGATATTTAAACTCGTCTACCTACACCTGTCACCTTGTCATTCACACATTCACATTTATTCTGTATCTACTGACTTCCATTTGTCTTCTATTCAAGACAAGCCTACACCTCTCCAGGCTCTCCCCCACCTGTTCCCTACACTCACTACAGATCACCATGTCATCTGCAAACATAATTAATCTACAGAGACTACTGCCTGACTACTGCCCGACCTCATCTGTTAGCCTATCCATCACCATTACAATCAAGAAGGGGCTCAGTGACAACCTCTGATCTAATCCCACCATCATCTTGAGCCCAGTAGTCATTTCTACCTCACACCTCGTCCATGACTTGTTCTTGATGATCTGCATGTTTGATTTGGCAAAAGATTTTATGCCAGATGCCCTTCTTGACGTAACTCTAACCATTTAAGGAGGCATGGGTCTGGCAGTGGCTTCTGTTGTAAAATTACATCACTTTTTGGAGGCAGCACAGTACCTTGGTCAGTACCTACTCAAGGCTTTTTTAGGGTAAATCTGAGGATCTGAAATTTGAACCCTTTCAACAAGCATGGGTTTAATGTAACATTGAAATAAACCTGGACTTTTTTAGATCCCTAAGTCGCCTTTTTTTCTGACTCTATATAAATTATATGTAACCTACGCCAGGTGTTTGCAAGCATTAGATTGGGATTCATCTGGGGTGCTACGGGTTGTTTAGCTAAGAGATTATTTTCCCTCATATCTGCATCTTGCAAACGGAGAAAAACCCAAAGACAGGAATGCAGGATGCATTGTCTTCAAAGAAAGTGTGGTTTTGGTTATTTTCAGATCAAAACCGAGCCTGATTAAACACGTGGAGTAGGTAGGACTTGTTTCATCAGGAAATAAAGTCATTCAGCTGCTTTTGAAACTGATGATTTTGACGTGACTCACAAGCAAACAGTGCATTCTTCTGCTAATTTTCTTCATTTGTCTTTTTCCTTCTCCGAGCATTTCTCTTTGAGTATTTTCCACCTTTCCAGCCTCAAATGAAAACAGCACAAAACAGCTCACAGCTACAACCTGTGGTGAGGTGCAGCGCACAAAGTTTGGCAACCACCTGATTACGTTCCCGCTGATGTTCAGCCAAGTTTTCCTTGGATGTGATTTGACCTACAAGCCATCAAAGCCTCAACGCGTAGCACACTGAGACGTAGGACTGATGCTCTTGTCCTACGTCTTCACCTCCTCTGTAACTCACCTTGCAGTCAGCTTTGGACACATAAAAGAGGAAAAAGTGACTCCTCGCTGTAGATCTGTGCCGCTCGGAGCTCCACTGCCCGTCTGAAAGGCAGCACGCTGCCATGAGTGAAACACTCTTCCTCCACCTCTCCCTCTTGTCGTGCCAAATTGTGTTTTACAGCAGCTGTTCATTATAGATGGCCGACATGATGGATATGGTCATAATATTAATGTAAGACTGACACAGCAGAGACATGAATCATGGCTGACTTTATTTCAAAGCCGCCGTTTCATTGGACCACCACTAAAAAGTGATATATAAATGTCAGCGAATGGCAGCTGTAAAGCATTATGAAGTACATTTGATGGTGCATTTTCACCGTTATCAACCCGCTGTTATTTACTAATGCGTCTTCTTCATGTGACAGCCGCTGTGTCGGCGTCATTTAGCGCTTATGTGCTTAAAGAGACTACCTTTTGTCTCCCTCAGGTGCTGTCTCAGCAGGGAGGAGATGAAAAGGTGAGTGTCGACTAGGATGCTCTCATATGCAGCGCTGGCCTTTGGCTACGGAAGTCAGGGGTGGCTTTAAATTGAAAGTGTTCAATCAAATAGAAATTTCATTTCCCGTATGTGCATGTGTGATATATGGCAAGTAGACATTATTCCTTTAATGTATATCTTTTTGCTGCTTTTTAAAATTGAAGGTGCCGGTTTTAAAAATACAGTAAAACAGATAAAAGGTGAAAAATGTGATGTAAATAAACATTATTTGGGCCAGAAACTGTAGGTAGTTTAAGCAGTATTTATTTATGTAGCTTAATTTGCATTTCTATTATTAGAAGCATGTATAATGAGCTGTGCTGGGTGCAAGTGGAGCTTGTTTTGCTCTTAAAGGAAACATGGCATTTACAAAATATGGATACATTTCCAGATGTCTTTTCTCCATCGTTCCACCGTCCTCCATCTATAAAACCTAAAAACAATCCCAAGATGCACATTTTTTAAAACATAATAATAAATAATAAAATCCATAAATAGAGAATTCTGCATCAAACTGCCAAAATGTATTTGAATTGAGCTATTCAAATGCTAATTCAAAACAAGTTTTCTTGTTGCATTTATGTAAGTCATTACCTTTTAGGAATTTAACATACCAAATTCAACTTGTGTTAGCAGTTTCAATATAATTTGTTCTCTTGTCACTGCTGGACTTCTATATGTGGGCTTCATATATATGAGCTCCCCAGTGCTGGGCAGTGAGCACAGGGTCCACTAGAGGACGTAGGGCCGCAGGCCACCTTCACAAAGTCTGTTTGGTCAGGGACATTCACACCAGGTTGTTTTGTAGCTCTGGCAGTCCTCATCCTATTCCTCCTTGCACAAAGGAGCAGATACTGGTCCTGATTATTGGTTGATGTCCTTCTACCGCCCTGTCCAGGTTTCCTACAGTAAATACCGGTCTCCTGGTATCTCCTCCATGCTCTGGTGACTGTGCTGGAAAACACAGCAAACCTTCTTGGATGGATGTCTCATGCTGGAGGAGCTCGACTTCCTGTGCAACCTGAATGGGCTGTGAGTTTCATACTTTTAGCAGTTAAAATTTCACAAACTTTGTGTTGTGACACTTGATGATCGACTGTTAACTTGAGTTTTTTTAAGCATTTTCAGTTTGGAGTCTATAGCAAGGCACCTTAGGCACCATTGCTGCATGTTATCGTCCTTTTATTTGAAGCCATCCGCTGTAAACCCTCTGCCAAATCAAACATGTAGAGCTACCCACTGTGGTGATTACTTCTTTCTTTTTTTGGACCGCACTCTATCAGTAACAGCAACAACAAGAAACACAATCCAGAGAACTATATTTTAAATTTAAGGTTGGCAGATCCAAATATCAATAGTATCGATACCAACACTAGTATTGGCTTTGGATCAATACTAGCACAATAGGGTCAATACTTTGTTTCTATCCTCTAAGTTCAGTATGTAGCACACTGAGTTGTGTTAAATACATTATTTTATTTTATTTCTTCTGTCAGGTCTATTTTGTTTATAGCCTGTAGCACGTTTGCAGCAGAAGTTGACTCAAAGTGTTTTAGAGACAAACACATTTCCATTCCAGCTCCCCAAAAAACTCAGTTTCTAAATACATGAAAAGCTGAAAGGTGTGTTTTTGTTGTGTTAACTAATTATTGTGTAAAGTAAAAATCACAGTGATTTAGTGGTCATTAAAATGTGTTCAGAATTAGAAAATTGATGATGACTTATCTCATAAATCACGACACACTGCTCTCCCCTACATAAGCGACTTTTATAGGTTAAAAGTATCGGTGTAGGTATCAGTACGATACCAAAATTTGCAGTATTGCACACCACTATTTTCAATAGCATCTTTTAAAGAGAAAAAAGTGTATTTAATTATATTTTTTAAAAAGTCCAAATGTAACAATAGAGTCAAATAACCCAGCATTCAGTGTTAAATTGCTCACTCACTGATTTGCATTTGATTCCTACTAATCAAATGCAAATTAAACCTCTTTTTGAGGAATTTAAAACCCCAAATAAACCTTGTGTGAAAAGCTAAAAAAGGAGGCCTTTAATGTTGTTGTTGCTTTTTCTTTATAAATCAGGTTTAAATAATTCTCAAATAAATTTCTCTCGTCACTTTTGGACTTCCGTACACGGCTGTCAGTGGTAGCAAAAAAGGAGTTGTTTTATGGGCTGAAGCATGCCAGGGGTAACTGTGTGAATCAGTGTCAGTGTGACTTTGCATTTCAACAACACTGAGGATGGTCTGTGCGTTGCAGATTTCCGCCTGCATGCTTTCAGCTTTAACAATCTGGACGCTTCACCTCTGTGCGGCAGCAGATGCTCGAACAGCTTCAGCTCCAATATTTGACACAGACTTTCCCTCGAGCCCATTTAAACTTTGCACCTTTGCTAATTTGAACCGATTGTTTACCTCACTGGAAAGGCTGACTCCTGTACCTTCTCCACCTCGCGAGCCTTGCCTGGCTGTGTGAGTGCGCCTCTTTCTGAACAAATCTGCACAGATTAGCGACTACCTGCATGTAATTGTAAGCAGGCATGTAATCCTCTGAAATAGTGACAGAGCCGTGGAATGCGATTACTTTCATACAGTTTTCATTTATTCTCTTCAGAAAAACAATCGGTTAGAAATGCAAGTTTGATTAATTCACAGTAACCCCAAAAAATATGCTTGATGTAGAGTCTTCAGATCAATTTGAATATGAAAAAACTGAAGACAAAAGGAAAGAGAACTCTTTGTATATCATCTAACTGGTGCTGAAATGATTAATTGATTATGTGATTTAATTAACTTACAGAAAGATGAGAAATGTAATGATTCTGGGTTATTTTAGTTGATTATTTAGGAATAATTTTGTTTTTTTGCACTATGAAGTGCAAATTTTATGAAACATGCATTTTAAACAAATCACTTTACACCTTTTTTTGCATTTTCTTTTTTTTTTTTTAGATATTTAATCAATTAAACAGTGAAGCAAACCGGTGCTAGTAAAGTTCCCGCTGCACTACCTTTAACCCTGAAGTATTTCAATAATCTGCTCTGAGGAATTCGCAGCGATAGTGTGGTCAAACCTTAGCGCTTTCCCCACCCTCATGTAATGACAGATCTGGGGAATTACTAAGCACACGAGCAAAATTGAAGCCATATGAAGCGGTTACATACATCCCAACACCTATTTTTGCTTATTTTATGGTAATAAGACCACGAGGACTGGCTGAAAGTCTCCACATGGATGCTGACTGCAGATATGGGTAAATTAAAACAGGATTTCTTGTCCCGGTTTCATTCAGAATTGTCCGTCTCCCCGCTCGTGATTGGCTGCCTGTGCGTGACGCTGAGAATTGGCTGAAGGTTCATGTCAGTTAATGGCATAATCATTGCAACTTAAGCGGTCAAGTGGCTTGTGAGATATGTATGTGTACGTTTCTGTGTGAGTGTGTGAGAATTCCCTTCATCCTGTTACTGACTGTGGATAAAAACAATCTTCATCTAATATTTTTCCATGACATCAAGTAATGTAAATTACAGCGGGGTGTTGGTATGTAGTCTGTAATTACACATCACCCCCCCCCCCCCCCCCCCCCTTCCCCGACCCTCCTTCTTTCTCTCCTCCTCCTCTTCTTCACTCCGGAGCGTTTGTGGATCTTGTGTTCGGGCCTCCTCGGTCTGCTCTGCCTCCTCCAACCTCCAGCTCTCTCCTCGGCTCTGGCTCGTCCTGTTTGAAAGACGACTGCTGCACCCTACAGTTTAAAAAACGTCTCTCACCGTGGCTGCTCAGCCTCCAAACGCTGCTCGCACTCTCTGCTGTTTAAGATTAAACTGACACATGTTGACTCCCTATAATAAAAAAAAAATCACACATAAAGGCGCCTCCTCGAGCACCACAGCAGGATAAAAAAATAAGAAACCGGGATTTTTGATTCGATTTTAAACACGGATATGACTGAATACACAGCGTCACTGTTATTCTGTAGCTTTACAGTCCTTCCAACTCTTAAATAATTTCACCCGTGGAGGATTTTTAGTGTCCGACGATGGTATAAATTAAATATCAAAGCTTTTTCTGTCTTGATGAGGAAGAAAAACTGGGCTAAACAGTGAATACTTGGAATATTTGATGAAATTTAACAGAGCTCATAATATGTGAGCTAAAAATGAACTAACACCAACCCCAAAAGATGTGCTTTCTATCACCATTAAGACCTATTATTATAAGGATTATCTTTTTTATTTTTAAATAATAACTAAATACTATGATAATGACTTTAATGATGCTGTTGAGCACCTTAGAAATAATTTTTAAGGTGCTTTGAGAGACAAGCAGAAGAAGGATAAGGTCATCAATACAAACTAGATGAAATGTAAACAACTGTCAATAAAAATACCAATACAATAGAAATAACAAGCATTGAAAAGTGACACACAGAAAGTCTGCAAAGGTTTTGAGATGGCAAATTAAATTAAAACATCCAGAAAAAAAATCTCAATGTTTTAATTAAATACCAATAAAATAACAGAAGCAATAAGCCAGTAAAAATTTTAAAAACAACAACAACACAGTGCCAGTCAGACGTTTGGACACACTCAGTGGAGTGGATTTTGTTGTTTTGCACATTTTACAGTAGCAATGAAACGACATCAACCTTCCAGAGTTCTTCAGTGACCGCTGGCACATCGAGCTTTCATTGTAGTACAGAACCAGTTGTTGAAAAATATCTTTAAAGATGGCAAAAGAGAAGATTAAGTTGAGGGAAAACATGAAATAAATATCAATATTGATTAAAAAAAATCTAAATGATAGTGATAGTAAAAAATAAACAAGACAACTGAGAAAGAAAAAACAGTAAGAAGATGTTATAAGATAAAAACATGTTAAAAAAAATATGTTTAACGAAGGCAAGAGGTAAGATTAAGTTAGAGCAGAGCCAAGAAGACAATAACATCAGTGTAAAAGAAAATGTCAACACAAGTCACAGTAACAGTCAGAGACCTTTAAAAATACACAAACTATAAAAACTCGATCCTAAAACACAACATCAGACAAAACATGTCTAAATTTGTTTTTTGATGGCCGAGGGTAAAAGTATGCAGCACAAGTACAAATAAAAAACAAGAAAAACAGTTAAAGGGAAAAAAAAGACTTGCAAATTAAAAACAAAGCTAAAAAAAAGATGAATAAAGACAAAAAGCTATTTTTTTAAAGAAACAACAATAAATAAATAAAAGTAATAGCAGCTTTCAAAGAAGGGAAACAACAGAACAGTAAAAAGTAAAACGACATTTGAGGGGGAAAAGCTGCTAACATAAGACATATGACCTAAACCCAAGTCTATAAGAATTTGTTAAAATTGGCAAAAAGGTAAGATTGTGTTAAAGCAATAACAAGGAAGAATAAAAGCAATAGTGGTAATAAAACAAAAGATAAACAAGAAATATAAACAGAAATAAAAGGTAAAACCTGCTAAAAGACAACATCGGAAGCTTATAAAAATGTATTTTAAGGAGGTTGAGGTCATCCTCGGTGAGATCACCTTCTGATTTAAGACCCCTGGGGCCGCACCTGAGGCTTTAAAGCTGCAAGTTGGTTCACTTGGGGTCAATATTGCTGCTCTGTAGCTTGGAGCCAAACCTTGACGTGCTTTAAAAGTGATCAGTGAAATGTTCAGGGAGCCAATGGAGAGAAGCCAGGAGGATTGTGGTAGTGATGCGAAGCCGTCTGCTGAAAACCAGTAAGAAGCCTCGCTGCTGCCTCGTGAACTGTTTGGAGGAGGTAGAGCGATTATGCACCAGCGCAGACTTGCAAAATTTCACTCTCATCATCATCTGAGTGAAAATCCACAGCCTTGCAAACACGTTTCCATATTCATAAGTGTACATAAGGATATTTACAGTAATAGAGTTTAATATAGAACGTGTTTCCTTCTCAGAGACATGTATATTATTTTATCTAAAAGTTTGTCGTCCCATACGATAGAGGCACGTGGCTCTACGCTGATTTTCATGGAAAGCATACACCACTTCTGAGGTGCAGTTATCAATAAATACAACAATTTTTAAAGTGAGGAATACCAACTTTAGCTTTGGGTTATATAATATTGTGATAAATGATGCTTTACAGGGGAACTGCACAATAAAAGCAGCCATAAAACAACTACTAATTGTTATTTTTTCTCGTATTTTCTTTTATGCGCACTCATTAGAGGTGCATACAAGTGCAATTTGGGGTTATATGATGCATGAATGCTGCCTCTGGGGAAACAAAGGAACTCGCTTCTGACGTGTCAGGTGTGAGAAACCCAAACGCTGCCTCTTTGCACTCGTGCCGGTCAGTCTGTACGGTCTGGATCTCCTCCCAGCAGTGGCAGTGTCAACCAGGGGGCTTTGCCTCATAAATCCCACTTGAGGTAGCTGCCCCCCCCCTCTCCACACACACACACACACACACACACACACACACACACACACACACACACACACACACACACACACACACACACAGACTCTTCCTGACAGCCAAGTCTGCTCTGAGCTGAATTTCCACCAAAAAACCTTAATTGTACAGTTAGACCATCAAAATACAAAGCAGTGCAGGAGAGGAAGCAGCTTTAATTACCACAAAACCCTTCAGTGGTGGAATATTTGAGCTTTTATTTATTTTTGAAGGGGAGCTGTGACCTTAGTAGTAATAAAAATAAAAAGTAATAAAGTAATAAAAAGCATCAAAAGTTTTGTAAAATGTCAGATTAAAGCAGGTACTTTGTGTCAGTTTTGCCTGTTCAGTTGTGCAGGGATAATCAGTGCTTCTACACAGATTATATTTTACTTTATACAACCTTAAAATATTTTGAAGGAAGTGTTGAGTATTTCCACCTGGATTGTCTTCTCAGATTTGAACCATTTAGCCCGTTTTTGTCACTCTTTAACTTAATTGTGCATTAACTCATCAGCAGAGGCTTTAAACACCTAATCAATGAGCTAAAATGACTAAAACATCACTGGAAACATGCAGGAAATACACATTCAGACCTTTGGACTATACACCCACCTGTCAAACAAAGCAAAACAAGCACAACTCCATGTAAAGCAAGGAAAAACCACTGCTGTCGTCTTTAATCAGAAATAAATGATTAACACTTTATAAGCTTTGAGTTCACACATCAAACGCAATGCTTAATTTACAAAACCTGCAAATCTACCATGAAAAAACATCTATATTTATTTCCAAGTTATTATTTTTTAAATGTACTTTTAGGTACAAAAACGCATCGTATTCAAAACTATAAGCACATAATCCATAAAAGCTACATCTAATTGCACATATATATTTAAAAACATAATTTAATATTCAAATCAGTGACACAAATTTATTAACATATCAGATTATGAGTCATCTGCATGCATAATACGCACACATTATATCACCATTAACATACATATGTAGAGTATGCACTCATATGTCTGCCTGTGTTTATGCAAAGTCATTTATGTTTTTTTTACACGCGAGATTGCAGCGTGTTTGCTCTCCCCGGTTTTTGTTTTTTTTTTTTAAACTAGCCTACCTACCTGATGTCGGGCTTACGCCAGGGCTGAGACTTGGATTGAAACGTTGACGGGAGACGGGGTCAGGACGGGGAGGTTGCCACGACTGCTGCTGATATGGAAAATTCCAGAAAACAGAGAAAACAGCGTTTATTGATATTTTGCTGCTGGGTTTAGGTCGAGCTCATAATTAGAAATCAATTATGTGAAAAACAAATTAAATAACATACATTTCAAGAATTCACCAATTAGCTGCAGATTGTGTTTAGGAGTTCAGTCGTGTAAAATCAAGGAAATATCTAGTTTTAAAGGGAAAATAAAGCTTTAATATTTACCTCTAATCATGACATTATAGTTGCATTATAACCAGTGTAGATGGTTTTTTGTATGCTGCCCCCGAGGTCAAATAAATTACTGAGGGTTAGCTCAGTTTTACAGATCTCTGACTTGATCTCACACCAGGATTCAGTACCAGTCTTAGGATGGTTTGTGGTTTAAATTTATTATTTTGGTCCCTGTAGACTCTGGTTGTATTTAGTTTGAGTAAAAAAAACAAACAAACAAGATTGAATCAGTGTGTTATAAATTCTCAAGAAAGAAGATCATGCCCCCACATCCAAGAGTTTGTTCTTTTCAACATTTAACAAGAAATAAAAAAGGATGCAAAGTGAATTTTATTGAAGTAAAGTTTTGCAGAAATCTCTCTTTCGTTGAATTTTCCGTTCATAACTCACATTAATTCGACTTTCTTTCACCCTGGCGACTTCACAGACTTAATCTCCAGCATGTTACCTGCTAAATTGCCTCCGTAGGGCTGTTTTTATCTAAAATCACACATTTTTTAAGTGCTAAAGTAGCAAATACGAACTGAAAGACGCATTTATATGAGTGAGCTTCCTCCAAAATAAAAGCAGCAGCTTGTGCACAATCCCAGCCCCCGCAAAATGTGCTCTTATTTTGTTGATTCAATCACTGAGCCTTCATTTTTTGTTCTTTACTAAGCAGCTTCCTGTGATTACCTGTCAGCTTGGAGGAGTTTGGGGTTAAAACATGATCGTCTGCTTGTGCTCAAGTTTGAGTTTAATCCAGCCTCAGTGTCTGAGGGAAGTAGGGGAGGAGGTCGTTGAAGCACCAGGATGGAGACGCTTTGACTTATCTGTGGCCGCCTTAAGTGAAGCCGTTTGGAGATAGACAGAGTAAATAGAAAACGGCGATTGTCGTCTCGCTCTGCCTCCCTCTCCATAATCTGATTGGGCACGTTCCCCCGAATCGAGGGCAACGCCAAAACAAAAGATCACCAATCAGATAGAAGGGGCTCCCACTGAACTTCTTGGCATGCTATGAATGCTTTGCCCTCTCATGTGCGCTAGTATCTAGCAGCGAGATTCCCCGTGTCGCTTTTATGTGTTAATCGTCACCGCTCAGTGAGACCATTGTGCTGTCTGCATCGCTGGGGGAGGAAACCGCAAAAAAAAAAAAAAGAAGAAGAGTTTATATGGGAATGAATGCGAGCAGCAGATACTGCCAGCACCGTTTCACACGAGCACAGAATCGCCTCATCCCCCTGTTGACGAAGGTCCAAGAGTGCAATGTGGTGCTCTGCCACCACAGACATCTCTAATTGGTGGGAAAGAAAATGCAGGAGTGAAGAGTTCATTTATACGTTGAGGAAGGAAGGGCAATTATCACCTGAAGTGCTCCCCCCCCTCCATGTGTAGATGTAGAACAGTCAGATGTAGAACAGTCAGATGTGAACACCGCTGACTCAACTTACCTCTAGAAGTGCCCTCGATCTCACAAATTTATACTTTAATGTCTTCAATTCCCCAACTGTTCAGCAGATCCTCAAATCAGCTGTTAAAGTTATGTTCCATTGCAGGAGCTTATAGTACTAAAATATCTTAAAACTGCCAGTCTGGGCCACACTTACACAGGCCTACATACCAAGGGGATTGCAGCAATCACACACAGTTTGCACAGAAGCCACTGGCTTGTCTGCGAACACTTGTTAGCTGCTTGATTCAAACTTTTACTTTGAAGGCACGCCGTCTCCACCTCTGATTATTGTCACATTTTTTACAGTTTCCCTATAACTTGCCAAGAAGTTAGTGAATGTTTGTATCAAAGCTGGAACTCAACATCAGTGGGTGACCGAGGCAGTCTGCTAGCAAACTCAGCAACCAGCTTTACCTACTGACGGCAAACTTTTTGGGGAATACGTGTTTCTTCTTAGCAACCTGTGGTTGCTGGGGAACCGCTGACCAGGCCTATGTGCCCAAGGCCTAAGGTACCGTAACCTCACAGTAGTAAGATACAGTATTTTATTATATCATATGATTCTTTTTCCATGAACAAATTTACCACATGTAGAAGTGCTTCCTGTTCAAAAGGACTAAGATAGTCTGCTTAAGGTGGCGGACTTCGAACTAAGGTTCAAATCCAATCCAGAGTTTTGTTTTCAGCCACTGTTTGGTGAGATTAGGAACAGCCTAATTTTATGAAAACAGCAGATAAAGGTTTTCAAGTATGAGATTTGCTGCACAGTTTAAGACTGCAGTAATGGATCTATTGAAGGGTCAAAGAAGTTGAAAAGGTTAAGGAGAATTTAAGTTAAGTGCTTTAGCTGCTAAAAACAGAACAAACACACAGAAAGCTGCTCGGTTGCAGCTCTGCTCTGAATGCTAATATCTCAGCTGCGTGCGTGTGTGTAATGTCTGTGTGGGTGTGTAAAGCAGATGCCATTCTGCTGATCTCAGTCCACATCCATCCGTCTATAGCTTAAATCTTCCCGAAGGCCGGTTGGTTCAAGCCGTCTCTCCCCGCAGCCTTTTGTCCCCGCCTCTGCAGGTCGGGCGGCGTCTGAACCTTTTCATCTTGTCTCGCAGGTTGATGGCCGCGCGACAAAAAAAACATCTGCCCACCAAAAATTCACAAGCTGCCGCAGACACAAACGACAACAGTCGGCTTGTGTTCCTGCTGCCACACGGTGTCGTTGACAGCGTAGAGTGTTGACCGATCTGTTGTGCTGCTGAGTTAGCTGCACTTCTGTGTGATCTGCTGGGATTAAACAACAACAAATGGGGTTCATTAAAAAATAATGTTGTGTAATATACACTGTATTTATACAGTGTATAAATACAAGAGTATAATTTGTATGAATACAACGAGATACGTTGTGTAAATTTAAAGAGATACATTGTAAACATCAAAGAAGATTCACTATATAAATACAGGGGCTCTATTGTATAAATACAGTTTACAATATTACATATTTATAAATATACTGTTTTAATACAATGTGTCCTGTAATACTTGTTACATAGTTGTTGAAACTGTAATTTATTTTGTTTTTCTTTGTTTTCTTTTTTTTTGATAATTTTTAATATATGAAAATAAATTCTGAAATGTCATAATTAATTAGTAAAATTAATAAAATATTAATATAACAAAGAAGATTGTTGGTGTTAAATAATAAAATAAATGTAAGAAGATAATATGTTCAAACTGAATATGTTTTATTAATAAAAGGTCAATATAACAAAATATGGAAAAACACCGCTTGTTCATTTTTTTAAAATGCAGTTTTTTTCTCATATTTTTTGCAAGCTAATACTACAATACAAACTGTATTCATTTAGACTATTTTTTTCCTCCACAACTTAAAAAAAAAACAAAAACAAAAGAGCTCTTTAACCCTGATCCGCTGTGTCTGATAAACCTAATGATGATTTGGGTTTCTCAAAGCACCACCATGTTTTGGAAATGAGCTCTAAAAGCAGGATCTGCAGAAGCAGAACAAAGACAAGTTTGGAAAGGTTTAAAGGTTGCCTGGACTGTTCGGAAAAGCGCAGCTCGTTACGGCTCGAGCGGCGAGCGCGCTCATTTGCAGAAACAAGTGTGTGGAGGGTTTAAAGGTTGCATACATCGAAGCAGAGATGTAGCGAGAACATTTGACTTTCCTGGTGAAGTACAGTCAATATTGTGAGAGGCTTTAATGGTCAAACATATGCATAGTTTCTGCTCGAGTCCTTCTGCTGTGGTAAAGCCTCAAATACATTCGGTATCATCTATCAAACGCAGGGAGGGGAGGAGGAGGAGGAGGGGTGAGGAGGCTGGAGAACAGAAGTTGGGTTTTGCCACGGTACCGAGCAGTTATTTTATTGACGTGGGAAGACACAGGAAACGAGCTGCTTTCACTCTTGCATGTCGAGTCCTTCTGTTGGCGCGTGAATCCAAAACAATTTCAGATTTTGAGAAATACGGGGGCAGCTGGCGTTCCCACAGCCGTGCTGGAATTAGCCGTTTATGCGCTGCAACCCTATCTGCTCTGCACCTGGGCGGCTAGCATAGCCGCACCTTTGACTAGAGAGCACAGGCCACCACGGCGCTTGAGAGACAGACAACATGTGCTGCGAAGGAAGGAGAAACCTTGGCCAGCACCCTTCCAGCATGTTTTCCCACTTTCTTTTTACTAGCTGGGCGGTGCGTTTGGTGTCATTTAAGGTGGGTGTGCATGATTATAGGGCCTCAAAAATTGCTCCCCAGGCACAAATAATCTGGCAAAATCATACAGAAGGTTTAGATTCCCAGTGAACACATGCACATTTGCAATATATACAGTTGAGATTGTGACATTGTGTGAGCAGGAATTACAAATTCAACAAGTGAAAGGAAAAGAAAAATTGGTAAAACAGACATTTAATGCACTATTATTTTTTTTAAAAAAAGCTGTTACAAATGTTCAAACATGCAATGCATAGCCACACATTTTCATCATGACCGACTGCAGCTACACTGGAAGTCTTTAAAATCTCCGCTGAATGACTGTTTAATTAGCAGGACTTCATTAGTTTGAGCTCCTGTGGAATGGATTTGGGGCTGTTATACCGAAATCATTCCCTTTATTGTACCTTTCCCGAGCTCGTACCGCCGGGCCGGCGGCATTAACAGGCAGGCGCGGCAAAACAGCGGTGAGGAGTGAACATGTTGTCGCCTGTGTTGAACATCTGACCTGGCTGGAACCTGCGGCGAGCGTCACAGCTGAACAGGAGGCCGTCTGGATGGGAGAGGATGGAGAGGGAAGGGGGGGAAGGTTTGGCTGTACATGCTTGGCTCCTTGCCCCGGTCCCATTGACCAGACAGCTGAACTAGCGAAGGGAAAGGGGGGAGGAAGGGAGAGAAGGCAGGAAATGGATAAAGCTTCTGTTTTTTTTAGACGTGAGAAAATAATAATCTGTGCATGCTGCTTCTATCGTAGATGAAGGTGTGCCTGCACCTGTCAATCAGAAGATGCCTCGACTGAAGGACCCAAGACCTGCTAACCCTGACATATTTAAGTCACATGAAAACTTTACAGTAAAGTGAGGAAAAGAAGAAGTCCACAGGTCTGTATTTCTCAAAAACCACGCACCACTAACCTGCTGTGAGAACCAAACACCTCTAACCAGACCTCAAAAATACGCTTTGATAACTCTGTAGGAACCTGTCCAGGGTGTACCCCGCCTCTCGCCCTATGACAGCTGGGATAGGCTCCAGCGCCCCCCGCGACCCTGAAAAGGATAAGCGGAAGCGAATGGAATGGAACTCTGTAGGACAATCATCAACAGCACGGCCCAAACATACAAGCTTATGTGTGTTTTGTAAGTAGCATAAACTTCCTTTTACAAGTTTCTGTTTCACAGATGAAGATTAAAGAGTCCAAATGAGCTTAAATCTTAAACTGTGACATTTCTGATTCTGCATACATGGCTTTGGCTTCATTTTACCCTTGCTAAGTAGACAGCAAAAACACATCAGCCCTGCAGAATGGTTACTGACCCCGTGGCAACCGGTGGTTGCTGAACTCAGCCACAAACTCTGATCAAAGTGCACTGACATGAGTGGAAGGAGCCTTTGACGAGGATGGGATTTGAACCCTCGTGTATTTTTTACACACATTTGGTTCTGATAGTAGAAGTGCGAGTTTATTTTCAGATCACGTGACTTGGAGGGACAAACTGCAAGCTGATTGCTGATGTATCGACACCACAGCGCTCATTTGGTTTTCTGCTGAAGAGGGACTGTACATCTTTTCCGACCTGGGACCCCCGAGGTGGAGCTGGAAAAATGTTGCTGATATATATTACGTACCTTGTAACTATTATTAATCCCAGTGGGGGAATTGCTTTACCACAGTCAATTAAAATATAAATATAAGTGGTGCTAACCTTGATTTGGTTGCCATCAGGTTGGATTAAAGCTACACTTTTTATTGTTAATTAGTGTCTCTTCAGAGATACAGACTAATAAAAAATATGATTGGTGTAACTTTTGCAGTACCAACAAAATAACATTAAATAAAAATGATATTTTTTATCTTAGTTATTTTAATAACTAAGATAAAAAATATGATTGGTGTAACTTTTGCAGTACCAACAAAATAACATTAAATAAAAATGATATTTTTTATCTTAGTTATTTTAATAAACCGTTGGTTCGTGTATCACAAAATTAGCCATATAGAATGTTTTTGTGCCAAAACAGAATATATTTGGAATTTTATTGTGAAAAGAAAGAACAAGAAGTATCCCTTTTGACCCACGAAACACTGAGACAAAACAAAACAACAACAAAACTGTCATGATCCTGGGTCTTTCACCCAGTGTTTTGTGTTTTCTATTGTGATATATTTTGGTTCTGTTCTTCCTCAGTTTAATGTTGAGCCATTTCTGTCTGTGTTTTCCTCTGTGTAAAGTCCGTGTTCCTTACTCTGTGTCTTTGCATGTGTGAGTTCCTGTTTTATTTTGCAGGTCTGCGTCTCTCGTTAGTGTTTCTAGTTTCGCTTCCCCTTGTCTCGTTATGTCCAATTACTCCCAGATGTGTCTCCCTCCTGTTTACCATTCCCTGATTGCCCTCTGTGTATTTAAACCCTGTGTTTTCGCGCGTGCATTGCTGGTTCATCTGCGTGTCTCCTTCTGTTGTCATGCCGTGTATCCCTGCATCTCTGTGTGTGTCTCTAGGTTTCAGGTTTGTTTTCTATGCTTAGTTTTCCCAGTTTAGGTTTTACTCGTTCCTGTTTTTTGCCACCCTCGCCTTTGTTGTTTGAGCACGCTCCATCAATAAAGCTTCCTCACCTCAGTTGTGCAGCATCTTGGGTCCTTTAATAATTCCATATGGCTCGCCTCGCGAACCGTGACAAAAACCAACATTTTTTGGCCTTATTTTCTCAAAAGTCAAACAAAATTTTGAGGTAACCCAAAATTCTGACTTGTGTATGGCAGAAAAACAAACAAACAAATAAATGAATAAATCAGAGCCGTAAAGAAGCTCCCATAGACAGTAGCACCATTTCTGGTTAAAAGCAGATCAAACTGACTCACTACACCGTCTTGTGGTACAAACTGGTATTACATGAAAGTACAGCCTGGCCCTAATGAAAGATGACATCGCTTCAACACAACACACACTTTTTAACATGAGGTCGCAGCAGTAATTTCTTCACATTCTGCTAATAACTTTAGTAAATTTTGCAATGTTTTGAGCTAATTTTGCACAATATTTTATAATGAGTTCTTTAAATAAATTATGACTTGGCTCTGCCTTCTTATTACCCAACCCTCCTTACCCCTTGGTTCCACTAGCTGCTAAAACTACTTCCAAAATGTCACATAATTTCCACTTTTACACATGTGTGCTGCTAAAGAGATGAAATCAAGAAGAGCCCCATAAACCTTCCAATAGCACATGTTTTATATATCATCTTATATGTCTTGACACATGATTTACTGATAAAAGCTTGAACATTTTTCTCAGATAATACAGGATTTATAAGACACAAACCTACTTATTCTCTTTATTTTGAACCAGTGACCCCAAAGCAACAGCAAAAACTTTATGTTAACGCTGTGGCGGATAATTAAAAGTTAGGTCAAGTTAATTCGCTCACGTGGTAATTTTTGTGTCCCATACGCTTGTAGGCGTGCACACTGTGCGCACGTGTCCATGTTGTCTTTGTCCACGACTGTTACCCTGGTGGACCTGCCCACTCTGACTTGGTTCCAACCAATCAGGTGCTAATGTGCAAAAACAGGAGAGGGGCTGCGCTGACAGATGGCAGGCTGACCTGGAAAACCTGCCCTCTTTTCAGGGTTCAGCAGTCGGCAGATGACAGGTATTATTTCATAACCCAAAGACTGAAGAGGGGTTGTTGGTGGCAGACACACACACACACGTAACACACACTTTTGCTGTCACTTTGAATCATTAACTAGTTGTTGACATGTTTCCTGTTGAGTTTGGTCATTCTTATTGGTACTGTTATTAGTTGTTAGCTAAGGAAGCATCAATTTTGAATTAAACTTTCTCTTTTTTTCTCTTGATACATGATTTATTTAAACACTTTCATGCTTCACAGGTAGATACACATACTCAGCTTCAACCCGACAATACATGTTACATGTTTTTCTTGGGGTTTTTGGAGCATACAGGCCTACATATGTCAGTATGCAGAGGATTAAATCAGATTTAATCAGGCTGTGAATTCCCTGAATTAAAGTACAAATTACAAGCTTCCAGCTCACAGAATTTTACCCTCAGCCATTAACGCGCACATACACACACCTATTTATCCGTCTCTCCAACCAGCCATGTAACTCCAGTGTCAGGGTAGATCTGTGTGGCAGAAAGGGCTTTCTGATGAAGTTGTTCATAAATTTTAATATGACATGTCAGCTAGCATGATGTATAGACTGGCTGCTCATTCATATTTCAAGCAGTCTGCTGTTGAGAAAATAGCACAGTTGTACCTTGCTCTACCTTCAAGTGCTGCGCGGTTACAGCTGTCAGAGCCAGTGCAGAGAAACGCTGTTAGCGAGTCTCTGACAGTTTGGATTTTTCTTTTTTTTTGGTGCAGGGATTTTCTCACAAATCTGCCCCCATCATGGAGGACGAGTGGGGAAAAGAAAAATAACCTCCAGTAAATCAAGGAAAGATTATACAAATGCTCATGCAAGATATCTGTTAAGGGATAAATCATTCACTTGCACTGAATACTTCGTTCAGTATGCTTTTTTTATGATGCTTGATGTCTCCATTCGCAAGGATAACCAAGCCACTCTATAGTCCATAGTCATTTGCAAGGCTAGCATTACAAATGGCCAGCCATGTGAAAGTCATGTCTTAACTGGGTGACAGAAATAATATATTGCAAACAAACTCTACATTTAAGAATAGAAAAAAAGACAAATAACAATAAAACACCAAACAAATGTGCTTACAACAATGTTTAAAATGGTCTAGCCTCTGTATTGGTAAGACATGACCATGCTTTTAAATGTTGGTTAAAAAGTGAACAGCTTGGAGTCTTTTGATGTTTTAGTTTGCTATAGCCTCTTCGTATACCAATAAACCACAATATTGGTTGTTAGCAGCACATTATGCTAATTCTGACTAATGCATGTCCGTTAGTACTCCAGTGCTAGCATCAAGCAGTAAATTACACACACTCTAAAACTAGCTTGCTAGCAGCAGTTTACACAGATTTGGTCAATTTTGACTGTAGTTAGTACTCAGGCGTTAGAATAAAGCTGTAAATTATGCAAGTTTTAGGCTAATAGCTTGTTAGCAACAGTTACCACAGATTATGCAAATGCTAGCATTAGCTTTGAGCAGTAAATTACATATATTTTAAACTAATGGTAATTTGTTAGCAGCAATTTTATGAGATTAGGCTTATGTGAATGTTGTGTATTTGTTGGATACTAACATATATAAATTCCCTGCTAAAGAGCTAATTTTAGCTTATTAGTGACAATTTACACAGATTAGGATATGTACAAGTTAGCATTATGTACAAGTTATGTACAAGTTAATGCTAACTTGTACATATCAGTATTATAGTGTTAACATCAAGGAATAACATTTGTATGTTGTGGGCCAATTCAAATTACTACATGTCGCTAAAGCCAAAATACTGGCCATGAAAAACACTCATCCAGTAAAACACTGAAGCTTGCCTCAAAACTTTCCCTTTATTCTCAACCAAAGACTTCTTGAAGTGCTACAGATGAAAGATCTCAATCATTAAGAGTTAAAAAAATGTTACGGGTCAAAAATAATATCTGAACTAGACAGAAAAAAATCCCTTTTGCTCTGAACAGTTGAGGATCATATCGAATTCTCCTCCACATAACTTGAACTGATGCCTGCCTTGCTCAGTTGAAGGTAGCCAATATCTGATTTTTCCCAACCTAAGACTCTCGCCTTGTATGAAAATGAGACACATTACCGGTCCATTAATTGATCTGGGTGCTGCTTTGAAATGTGGACCTTCCTGAGAATCAGGAATTAGGGCCGACTCCGGGGCCAATTAGGTGAGTCTTTGCCGCGTGTGCACCGGCATTTCAATCAGTCCAGACCGTCCGCAGGTGAAATGCCAGACAGGAGTTGTCGGTGGCTGTCGTGAATGCTAAAGGCAGGTTAGGCGGCAATTCATGTCCAAATCACCCCATGCATTCAGCAGAGGGGGGCAGAGGCTAATAGTCGCTCATTGCCTGGTTTTACCTTTCCTGATCCTGCGGCTGCCGCTAAACATCAATGACTGATCCGAAACAGGTTCTCCACTCAGCATGTGATATCGCTCTTTACCTTCTCTGCCAATAACAGAGGCAGCATGTCTATGAATAGCAAAGAAGAAGAAATGGTGGTGTAATTATCCCTCTGAGAGCACCCCTTCCTTATCTGGTTATACACATTTGAAGATATAATGCACACTGAGTGACAGGATATTCCTCTGATAATATTTATATGTTTATTGATTTACCTAGAGACATTCTTTTCAAATACATATCAGCCATTGGGAGGTTAGATGTGACTTAATATCATAGTGTACTTTGAATATGTTTTTTGGACAAGCTCTTTTTCTACACCAGAGGTTCACCCTAAACACAAAAATATACTATAGTAAAAAAGCAGTAACTACACATCTGGCCTTAAAAGTTGTTAAATTATTATCTTGCTATAATGATCATAGCATATGTGTGAATGTCTTAACTCCTAGACTAACAGATCTTCACAGTCTTTGACTCTCTGCTAGCCAAACATAATTTGGAAACATATTTATCCTGCTTACTGAATCTACATTTTTCATAAGCTGAATGAATGCTACTGCTACTAAGTAGCTAAATCAAAACTGACAATAATATAACTGATAAAGTGCTCGTGCTATAAGCTAATTGTTGTAGCTCAACAGGTAAGCCATATTTATAGCCTTTGACTCTGATTTAGTGTACTAAATCAGCAGTTATTTACTTATTAAATGGTCTTAAATTGTTCTAAAGTGTTTATTTAACTCAGGGAAAAAAGTAACATGTAGTCAAACTTTAGCTAGACTGAGTGACAAAGAGTTTATATACAAAACAATGAGTCTGGGTTTTTATTGTCAAAATCAAATACAGTAGGAAGAGCTGGAAATACGGGATATTTCAGGTCAGAGATCATACTCAGTCATTTTTTATTTTTATTAAACAGATAGTTAAATTTATATAATATGCTATTACAGCAGTTATGAATTAAATTTGAGTTTGTTTGATGTGCCAAGATGTAAAGAAAAAAAAAGTAAACCTTTATTATCGTGACACGGTAATGTTTAACCTAAGACCAGTACAAGAAGAGACCAACAATAAACTATATATGGCTATATATAGGTCAGCATGTTGATGTAGATTACAGGGCAAATGTGTATTTATAGCATGTGGGAGTGCCAAAATAGTAGTAGTGTTATTTACTTGAAATTAACCTGAAAAACCAATCACGAATAAATTCAAGTACTTATAATAAAAGTAACGAGGCTGAAAAGCCTACATTTAAATATTGCTGCAAAAACTTTTTTTAATATATTTTTATTTTAATGCCTCATTTTTAAAACTACTCTTTATTACAATAAGGAATTCTAAAAATGTAACTAAGTTATTTAAAAAAGCCTCTGAGCCACACAGTATTTGTATTTATTTTTCTTTTCTTCATAGAATTGCCCATTTATTTACAGCCACTTCTCATTTTGCCCATACTCGTGCTAATTATGGCTGCCTGTCTGTCATATTTCAGCCATGTAATCCCTGGGAGCGGCTGACTGGCTGACCATGTGCTGTGTTCAGATGTGTCCTGCCACTCTAAACCCTGTTGTAATCCCGCGTTCAGCCAGCGTGAGCCTTAATTGAAATAATCCCTGCCGATGAGCGGGGCGGTGCTGCACAAGCCTGCAGCCGGGGCCAGTTTCATGATGGGTCCAGTTTAACCCACTGTGTGACTCTGACCTTTCCCTCGCTGCTCGCTGGGACCATCTGAACCCGTCCCAGTAAGGACATCTGGTCGGATACTGGGGAGGTCGTTTGATCCGCCTGCCTGCTCCCAGAGGCCTTTCAGACCCTCTCAGACTTACAGTACAGCACTGAGCGCTGCTCGAGGGGCGTATGACAGCCGCACAGCAGAACAGTTTGCTATCAGTAAGAGAAAGAAGCAGCTTTTACTGGCAGATTTTTGAGCAGTGTACTGAGTTAGTGACTGAAACAGAAAACGTCCTTTAGAGAATAAACAGAGCTAGCTGAATAAACTTGCTTAAAACAGGTTGCAAATCAATATTTTCATTTATAATCATTCAACAGACATGTTTATGTCAGATAAACGGTTCAATTTTTAAGCATTATTACATTATTATTATTATTATTATTATTATTATCTTGCTACGTTTTAGGAGTATTTAAGTATTAATTTGGGTTGAATTTGTTTAAAAATGTCAATGTCGAAACTGTGTCGAACACATAAGCAACATGCTTATTACAAACAGCAAGCAGGAAATATGCTGAATAATTTTAATTTGACCCTTTTTTGATATTTACCTTTGTTTGCTTTCAATAAATTAAAATATCTGCATGCACAGTCCACGAGGCCAGATTAGCCAATGGGCAGTCTGGGCACTGACCCAAGCGTAAACACTGAGGAGGCCTGTTGAAGCGGCATATGGAAAAGAAGATTTGACTCTTTAAATTTAGAGCCTGATGTTTTGATTGCCAGAAAAAGTACATATATAATGACATAATTGCTATAATGCAGTTGTGTATATTTTGAAAGGAGAAGAAGGAGCAGGAGAGGAGGAGACAGACAGACAGACACAGGGAAGCCCCACAGGAAGTAGACAACAGCAGATGTGTGTGTCAGGACTTTTGCACCGAACACGAACATAGAAAAAGCTCTGGCTGCTTCAGTTTCCAGCGTGTCACTCTTTTGGTGATTGCACATTGCTCTCCGTAATGACTTCAGGTCCAAACGATTGTGGACAATAACTTTATTCCTCTTCACTCCAACACAGTGGGTTTAAAATCAAATAGTCAAGATGTGATTAAAGCATGAATTGCAGTCGTTTTTATACACGGTCAACCAGCATCATTTTTAAATGTAAGGATTGTTCTTAACATTAGGATTTTAAATTCTAGAGCTTGTGAACTAAACCAAATGCTCTGTTTCCTCCTCTGACGTGGCCTGTTAGACCTTTACTGCTGCCTTTGTGGGTCTCTCTGCTTTTAGTTTTGTCTTCAGTAACCTGAAAAGCACGCTCTGTTCAGTTCAGATCAGGCGGCCGACCTGTCCAGTGAAAATGATCCCATTTCTTTGCTTTGAGAAACTCTTGGGTTGCTTTTGCATGGTTTGGGTCATTATCCATGTGCACCATCAAGTGTTGTCTGATCAGTTTTGCAGCATTTGTCTTAATCTGTGCAGAGATTATAGCCCTGTACACTCCACAGTTCATCCTGCTGCTCCTATCATCAATAAACACCAGTGACCTGATTCCACTGGCAGCCATACGTGCCCGTCCCATAACACCGCCTCCAGCATGTGTGGCAGATAATACGCTATGCTTCATCCTGGTTTCATCTGAGAAACTCTCCGGGCTCGTTTAGATGTTTCCTGACAAAGTCTACTCCGGCCTTCTTGCTCCTGAGTGTATCATGTGGTTTGCAGCTCGTTGTAAACCCCCTGATTCTAATAAAAATCTGATAATGACACTCCTACCTCCTCTGGAGTGTTTTTGGTTTGGTTAGATGTGGTGAAGTAATTTTTCCTAACCATGGAAATAATTCTGTGATCATCAGCTTTAGTCGTCTTGTGGTTCTTCAGAGCTTTTGGTGTTGCTGAGCTACTCAAAACATTCCTTCTTTTTAAAGATGTCCCACACTTTGTTTTTCCAGATCCTACTAGGTTTATTTCGTTTTTCCAGCCTAATAATAAGAACAGCTTTCTTTACTTGTACTGACATCTATTTGGACATCATATTGAGCGTTCGAGTGAAAACATTTGGAATCAAATCTTCCATCGGCTGAATTTGTCTTGAAATAATGAGGCAGCAGGCCTCACCTGGCCATGAAACTGCTTGCCAGTTAGGTGAGATTACATTTCTTGTAGTGAAAAGTGTAGGCTAATATAAATAGATTCCAGGGTTAATTAGCACACGATACATGTGGCAGACTTACATGAATCCATTAGCAAGATAAGAAGCTAACAGAAGAAACTGTGGTGTTGTTTTAAACCACGAAAATGTGCTCTTACAAGATGTTTTAAACACCGAAACTTAAACCAGCGATCGTGCAGTGAAACCTACATATTGTCTGTTTCCAAAGATTTTTAAACAGGCCCACTGTGTTTAAACTGCAGCGTTTACAATGCATCACCTCTGAATTATTGCCCGCCGCGCGCTCCTCGCTAATGAATGTGTTTCTCTCTCCGTGTATTTAGTTATTCTGTGTCTGAATGGGTTCGTCTCTGCCTCCTTTTTCCTGCCACTGTATCTAAAACAGTGCATTAACATCTGCAGCCCATTTAGTGCTGCTGACACAAGGCTAATAACAGTGTGTGTGTGTGTGTGTGTGTGTGTGTGTGTGTGTGTGTGTGTGTGTGTGTGTGTGTGTGTAGCTTAAGCACCAGCCAACAAGCACAGCTGAAAGGTGTCACCGAGGCTCCTACGCCTCCTCTAACAGTTACTGATTCAGGAGGCGCTTGGGGTTTTTGTGTGTGTGTGTGTGTGTGTGTGTGTGTGTGTGTGTGTGTGTGTGTGTGTGTGTGTGTGTGTGTGTGTGGCCTCAAAGTACTGCCTTTAAAGGAACATGCTGCAGAAATGTTGTATTTGTTGGCAGAAACACCTGAGGAGCATATCTTCAGGTGATAACGAGGCTGGTTTGATGCTGGAGAATCAAAAGAAAAGAAAAGAAAAATCACATAACGCAGCGTCCGTGCAACTTCCACATCCCCATCTCTCTCTCTCTCTCCTGCTCTTTTCCTCTGCATTGTTATTTGTCCATTTCTGATTATTGATCTTTTACAAATATTTTTCAAGGTATCTTAATTACCCGCAAAAGAAGCGGCGCCTTGGCCGGCGGACAACACAAATAAGTTAATTTGCATTTCTGTGTTGTGAGTGTTTTGGCAGGCGCCGCACCGGTCCAGATTGTAACCCCTATTTCTGCCTCCAAAAACCTGCCTTGGAGGAGCGTCCACGGAGGGATTAGGGATTTAGTGGGGAAGGTAAGTGTGACTACAAGCTTTGGCTCGCCATCTGCTCCCCAGCAGAGTTGAGGCCAACCTGTGCAGCCTGCAGCAAAGACCTGGGCACTGTGCTAACTCTGGCTCGAGCCAACCTGGCGCCCGCGGCCCCAATCACCAACAGTCTGCTGATTAGTTGTAAGAAGCACTCCATATGTAGCAAAGTTTTTTTCCTCCTCTCTCTCTGTCTGTCTGTCTCCTTCCCTTCCTTCCTCTCCTCCTTCTGTATCCTCTCGCCGCATTAAATAAATATGGATGCATGGATTTTTTTTTTTTTTTTTTAATCGCCTTCGGTGGTCTGTTCTTCTTCTCGCTCACCTCTGACAGAATACCAAGGTAAGGAAAGGAAAAGAAGATGAAGAGGGTGAAGCAGGAGGAGAAGAAGAAGAAGAAGAAGAAATCCTGGCTGTTCTCCTCTCCCTTCTTCTCCTTCCCCTCCCTTGCTCTCTTTTGCCTGGCAGCGCCAGGAGACAGATGACAGGGGTTTGTGGCCGTCTGATCACCCCTGGGTGGGTATTTTCTAATTTATTTAACGGCAGCTTATTAAAGAAGAAGAAAAAGAAAACCAAGATGAAGAAGAGGAGGACGGAGAATAAAGAACACAGGAGGAAGGCAGGTCTCTCACCCCAATGCTGCCCAAAGAAGAGGAGGCAGCGACTCCCTTGGTGGAGATACCCGAGAAGATCAAACGACACCAGAGGATGAGAAGGAGGGGAAGAAAAAAAGCACAAGAAACATAATGCTCATTATTAAATTGCAGCCATTCCTGTTGCCAGGAACCTATTTCTCAGTATTAATTATTCATATTTTATTTCAGTAATCCAATACTCAGGTGAGAGCGGCTGCTTGTGATAGAACGTGTAATTTTGAAGCTTAATGGCAGCGGGGCGGCCCGAGCAAGGGATTAGAAACAGAGTATAAATCACTAATGGCTGCGTGGACGTACGGCGCCTTGAATCCGTCTTGCTTTGTGTTTACTTGTGTTTTATTGCGCCACGACGCTCCGAGGGAAACACTTCGCTGTGACCTTTCTCTTCCTCCCCAACCCTGCAAGAATGTGAGAAAAGAGGAAAAACTAGTGTCACACTTTGCAGGGAAAACAATTTTCACGCTTTGTCTAAACAAAGAGTTCATCTTGTTCCCCGGCTGACAGTGAATGCGCAGGAAGCAGAGAGTGGAGGACGTGTTTGCAAATGCGCACAAGGCCTGATTCGTACAGATTATGTTTTTCAAGCAGAATAGCGCCATCACTTACTTTTGATCCGATTACTTTCACCCTGAAATCCATCTTCACGATAAGAAGAAATTATGGACATTTCAGGAGTTTTGGGAAATATTATGAGCATTTTTTTTCCCCTCGCCTTTTTTTGTAGAGCCCGAGGTCCCGCCGTCTCATAAATGTCTCTGTCATCACCTTCGCCATCGCTCTCAGGCGGGCTGACAGTGCAGGAGGCGTTCGCTCCTTTGCACCCATTTATATCCTCTGTTACACTGATGAAAAAAGTGAAAAATACGCAAGCATATTTCTAACCCAGACACAGATGACTATAACTGTCCTGCATGTTTAGAATAGGAGTTGAAGACACATCTTTGTTAAAGCAAAAAATTCTTGTTTTTTTTTTTTCATTTTTGAGAAGTCTGATACCACTCTGTTGGCACAGCTACGTTATAGCAAGTAGGCAGTTAGCTTAGGCTAAAGAAAGGAAACCAAGTAAACTACAGATAATATGTATGAGGTATATGCAACCACCATAATCTGACTCATTTACATCTTGATGGATCAAGTTTTACATTTCGGTGATTGTCATCTTGCCTGTTTTTTAACCAAACACCAGCCAAATCAAATTCTGGCTAGCTAGCTTCATTAGTCAGTTGTATACACCCTGTTTTAAGGTAGAATGCTACATTATGGCTAGCAAAAAGCAGGCTTAGAAAGACAATGTGTATAAGAATGTAACCACCATAAAATGCGATACATAATAAGGGCGATCGTGGCTCAAGAGTTGGGCGTTCGTCTTGTAATCGGAAGGTTGCTGGTTCGAGCCCCGGCTCCGACAGTCTCGGTCGTTGTGTCCTTGGGCAAGACACTTCATCCGTTGCCTACTGGTGGTGGTCAGAGGGCCCGGTGGCGCCAGTGTCCGGCAGCCTCGCCTCTGTCAGTGCGCCCCAGGGTGGCTGTGGCTACACTGTAGCTTGCCATCACCAATGTGTGGATGATAGTGTAAAGCGCTTTGGGGTCCTTAGGACCAAATAAAGCGCTTTACAAATACAGACCATTTAACTCTTTTGGTGGTCATAATCTTTTTTATTTTTTTAACCAAAATGGGTAGCCAAAGCTAATACTGGCTTGCAAGCTTGTTTAGCAAAGTGTATTCACTGTATTTTAAGTGAAGCACTTTGTGACCTGTATTTCGAAACATTTTAAGACTATAGAAGAAGTGCTTGCTCATAGGAGGTCATATGATTGTTGGGTTTTTCCTCTGTATGTAATATTGTAGGGTTTACCTTACAAAATAAAGTGCCTTTGAGGCGACTGTTGTTTTGATTTGGTGCTGTATAAATAAAATTGTAAAATTGAATAGAATTATACATTTACGGTAAGTCTTCTGCAAACTTTTAATATCTTCTGTACATTTAGGTATATTTACTGTAAATTTTCTATAGCTACTGTACATTTATTGTAAGTTTAATGAAAACATTCTATATCTGCTGTACATTGCTGTAAACTATCTATATCTACTGTACGTGTATTGTGAATGTTTTACATTTACTGTAACTTCATGGTAGGTTTACTGTAAATGTTCTGCAGGTGTGCACTAGTGATGGGTCATTGTGACATCCATGCTTATTTTTGATGGTGGTGGTACTGGGCAGCTTTTGGCCTTACAAGAAAAAAGGCAATTAGGTCATAGAATATGCACACATCTTGCATGCTCTGTGGTCTTCCGCAATTTGGTCAAAAAAAAAAAAAAAAGTAAAGGTCAGCCACGTTAGTCAGATTGCGCTCGACAAATTCTAAAAAGGCTCGCTGGTCACGCTGAATGTATTCCCTGCAACATAATTAGCCCCCTCAATTCCCTGTCGTGCCAGGCTACCCGGTGTCTCAAAAGCCCCACCCCTTCCCCCAAAATGCCTTTCACCTCTGCTTGCTCTGCAGCTATGCCCCCTCCTCTCCTCTCCTTTCCCCTCTCACTGCTCTATCACACATTGTTGCTACCCTAAACTTGCTGCAGATGCGGTCGGCTGATGCATAAATTAGTCATCAACATTAGCATTAGCCGACGCATGGCACCCGGTGCCAACTGCTCTCCGAACGGCCATAAAAGGTCATGTTTTGATGACTGAATGCCACACAGGCACCTTGGCTCCCCGGAGGAGGGTTCCCCAGGTGCACGTGAAAGGTTAAAAATTACCTACCCGCCACCGCCTGTCTCTGGCGAAGGAAATAATTAGGGGGTTTTTAGGGAGCGGCAGAATGCCTCGCTGTCAGATGACAGAGCGTTACCTAATGGTCGTATCTGGGGAAGAGTCAACCGGCCTGTCATTCTCTTGACAGGACAAATGAGCATAATGGTGGCAGGGAAATGGGCGCCTGTTCCCCCTTTTTTTCCCAGCCAGGGAGGTGGGGGGGGGGAGGCAGAGTGGGGGTGAAATGGCAGTGCCTGAGCAGAATAACACCAGCAAGTTAACCTTTTACATAAATCTGTTAACACGTGTATGAGTGCTGTAAAAGTGAGGCTTGATGCTACGCAGCTACAAGGTAGCACAACTCCATTTTTTTCCCCTTCTGGTGCTTTATGATGGAATGAGCTTTTTAAGATTTTCATTTTGCAGATGGAACATCATCTTTCCTGCAAGACAGAAGGAAACCCATCAAGTTCCCCGATTTACCTCAACAATCTCCACCTCCTACAGACTTCCCTTTAAAAGGCCCTCAAGCTAAGGGTGAGGCACTCTTACGAAATTTTGAAGGTAACAACAATTTTTCTTATTATTGTTGTTTTATAAAGACTTGCCTTGAATCAGTTGAAAGCATCTGTGGGCAGGCATGTTTACAGGATTTATTTTAAATGGAGTGGCACATGGGGAACCGAGAAGAAGGCAGGTTCGACGGAAATGTGTGTTGTCCTGCCGTAAACACACTAACACACTGCCAGTGCAGTAAAAGCATAAAGGTTGTGCACCTTATGTATGAATTCTGGTTGTGCTTACTGACCTCAAACCGATTTTATGTGGTGCACGGCGCTCAAAAATCTGCCAAAATTGTTTTAGTATGACTTTGGTAAGCTACGAAGCTGCACCGCTTGATGGATTGTCGGAGAATTAAGGCTACTGTAATCGGGAGCCTCGCGGACTTGGATTAATCTGGGTCCAAAAGTCTATCCGCTTCAGGTCCCAAAGTCAAACGAACAATGCGGCATCACTGAGAGTTGAAAACGGTCTAAATTCCTTCATCTTTAAGAAAATGATCAGCGTTGCTGCTTTACCAGGTGTAACAATTAAGTTTAACATCCAGGCATCGATGAAAACAGAATTTATTAAATTTAACAGAGTTAGAAGTTCACAGGAAGTTAGCTCGCTAGTTTCCACCTAAACATGACATACCATATTCTGACTGAGAGATTTCTGAAAAATTAAAACGTACAGCTCTGCTATCACTTCCAACATAAATGAAGACAGAAAACTGAACAGCAGTGACTTTTTTAGGGTTGCTGAAGTTGGGCTAGCTGGTATATCATTATATACCAGTTAGCTACGTGATCGCTAACGACTAGGGTTGCCAACTCCCTGAAAAATAAATAAGGGACACCTCGTGGCCAGGGCCGGGCGACCCAGTTGTCTTCACCATTCCCAGTGTGGTGAATTTTCTAGCTCTTTTTTTGTGTGTGAAATTATTTTTTTAACCATTTGACTTGAATTTGATTTAAGTAGATGTGTATTCTTTGTGATTTGAACACATGTGAAACAAGTGATCATTTAGCCATTTATTTTTAGCTCAAAATGACAACATTAACACAGTAAAACAGGTCTTCTTAAACAGAAGCCTGTCATGCTTAACTTTTGAGAATATAAGTAAATCTTTCTTTAAAAGAACTCTTTCCTGCTTAACTTAAAATAATAGAAAACAATAGAAAGAAAAATATTCTTGTAACAGTGCACATTTAGTGCATTTAGTACAATTGGCTTTAGTTGAGGTTATTTCAGCTTTTCTAATGCTAATCAGCTGCTCCCGTTTGAAAACCCGCCTGTTCCCATGATTACGCATCTTAACTCATCATCATTATTCATCTATGTATTACTTTTATGTATTAGTCATCTATTTGTTGTAATCATCTATCCTTGCAGTTGTTTATTACACAAAATAAATTATATTATCACATTTCTGGCCACATAGCGCTGATATTCACTGCACATGCCCATATTAACTTTTTCCAGCCAGGTGTTTTCCTTTTCCCATTCTTCCCTTTCTCTGAGGGGAACAAACATAGCTGCTCTAATGCTGGGCTTACACTGTGCGGTTTTAGGCCCATTTTGAGCCGATTTTTGAGTGATCGGACCGATTTTGGCCTTCATCGTGCGTCGTGTAGTATACGTGGGGTAACGAGAAGTGATTAACACCTCACGACCAGCTCCCGATCATCAATCGCTCGTGAGGG